>NW_025936830.1:0-202555 GCF_000764305.2 Hyalella azteca | reverse complement strand
GCCGTTGCCGAGTTATGATGGAAAAAGTAAAAATTTTACCTCGCTCTGGATTTTCCCGGTTAGAGAGTATAAAGTTGTTCGGATACAAGTATCAATACGCGTACTGAGAGCGCGGGGTAAAACCGGGGGGACCCCGAATTTTACTACAACAGCAACGAGTTGAGTGTCATGCGATTATTTTTCGGTTGTCGTGACCCATTTGATAAATAAATTATTTGAAAATAAAGCAAATCAGTGGCCCCAGACATTCACGTTTTGATCAGTGTAAAAATAAGCGCTATTAAGGAGGATGAATAATGCTTAATAGAATAAACTCAATAAAGGAGCAAAAAATAAGCCCCTTTTCACTATCAATGTCATTGCCAAACATATTTTTTAGGTGTTAACGAAGCACAATTTTTGATGAATTGATCGTTAGAAAAAAGTTTTGAAATGGCCGTGACGATTCGTGCATGGGTGCGTGCGATAATTCACACGCGCATCTTTGCTGATCCTTTAATTTCAGCAGAGTTGCTTTTCAGATAAGTTCAGCATAGTAACTTCCGCTACTGAGAATTAGATTAGTGATACTTATTTTTGAAGATTTGAATTGAGTTTCAAATTTTTTTAGTCCAGCAATTTGGTTTCCATTCAATTCGAGTTTTAAAATGAACACCTCAGCTTTTGCCATCTCAGTAGCAATTATTTAGTAACCTTAGAAACTTCAACATGAGAAATCATGTTTTTTGCTGGTGGAAACGGATTCAGAAAAATCAAATTCTACGAAACAATGGCTGGTCAGTTGTATTTTTGACCATCTATGACGGCGGAAATACGTGAGCTAGAACAATTTCAAACATTTTACGACTTTGGAAATCGCAAGATCCAACATGGAATTTTTTCATATTTTTTAGAGGAGGATAGTCCAATGGAATTTAGATTGTGGCTTCAGGTGCTATCGAGCATCTCTAAGAGGGTTCAGACATTTCTACCTCAAATTATATAGCATTCTTCAGCTGGTGCGAACTCAGAGGAAAATAATGCAGCCTATACCTTAATATCATGCTTTTCCCAAATGCAGCACGATATTTCGGAGGAGTCGCATCAAAGTCAATTTTTTCTGGCCATGCGTTCCCTTAAATTAATTTAGTAAATTTCATACATACATCCCATAAGCCTTTAGTTTAGTTGATTCCAATGACGAGCACTTTGAGAAAATGTTATTTGAACTTATCCCGCTATATATTTGTAGACTACTATTTATTTGAGCAGCTCAAACTTCAAGTTACGTTTTGCCAATTCAGTTGTTTGTTACTATAAATATTGACCTCTCCGTATTTTAAAGAAGCACATTTATATATTCTGAACATTTCTTACATGTAATTGATGACCATTTTATTGCATTTATACATCAAATTTCATCGAATGAAAACTATGTAGATCAAAGCAAATAAATTTATTCAATAGCACTCCCACATGTAAAAAAAAACTCATCATTTAGCAAGGCTGATTTACATCATATCGCTGTAACGTTAGAATGTTCAACCCTGATTTATCATGATAAAGATTAAAGAATAATTATAGTCTTCTGAAAACTCCGATGCGAGTGAAACATATTTTCAGGCCCCCAAAAATTCTTGACGATTTTGTCGCACAAATTTTGAAGCTCAACGAGTCTAACTATCGAGCCTCTAGAATCCTTGACTTACTTTCTGTGCAGCTAAACGTCCTACGAACAGCCAATTGAAGCGCTTCGGACGATCTTCTTTTGTTTCTGTTGGTCACGATTTTCCAATAGATTGATTTTGTTCCTGGTCGTGGGTATGGAACTTATATGTCAGACATCAAATTAGCGCTTCTCAAAACACCTTAAAGTGAGCGGCACCGATGCTTCGAAAACAAATTATTTCGATAGTAGACAGACCCGTTGTTTTCACCATGTTTTTATTATAACAGAGGTGCGATAGATAAATACAGAATTATTCATTCTCTGTTATGCTTTTTATTATGTGACAAGCCGATTTTGTCTATTTTCTAGCGGTTAATTATTATAATTATTATAACTGGGCTAATCAATAAATATACGGAAATAAAATGCCAGAAATATTTTCAATGTTTATCGTTGCCGCCGACTCCGTGGAACGAATTTCGAAACAGAACGACGGCTGATCGAGAGGCGAGGCACGTGGGAGTTAATGAGAACGACGAGAGTTGGCAAGAATGGCATTATCGACGAGATAGTTCAGTGTGCAGGTAGTCCATAATCTTGTTAATTATATTCGATCACTTTTTATCAGTATCCTTAGTTAGTTATTACTTAAAGTTTGAGCCGTTATTTAATACAAGCTTTGTACTTGATAAAACTTCCTCTACAGTTATCAAAAAAACTTGTTCATTTCTCAGTATTTAAGTGTGCACTACCATTTATTATTTGCATTAATGGATTCAGAACTACTTCATTTCACATTCAATTTGAATGTGGTGTTGGTTCTTACGCTCAGATTCCGCTACCGTTTTGTTAACATAGTATACGATATGTTAATAATTTATTCCTCGCCCCTGCTTTAGCAGCCGGATGTACACATATAAAGAGGCATTACAAACGCATTATTGCTCGGTATCCAGTCTTCGTACCGCAACGTAAGATCACAAAAATTATACGATGGTCGACTTGATTTTTGCCCAATCATCTTACACAGTTCCGTGAGAGCTAAAAGTTGTTTGCCTCATTCTACTCATGCCTATTCTCATTCATTATTGTGATTAAAATATTCTAATATTTTCCAGCACTCGTAGGAGGTCACGCAATCTTGAGCTTGATAAATGTTTCCATATTCTCGGATTTGCTGACGTCGTAAGAAATTTATGACATGCAAAAAGTCGAAATTCCGACTTGCGTGTTCAGTTCAGGCTGATATTTGCGCTGACATGACTGTTCCGTAAATATTCCTCCCTCTTAGAGTTAGTCACCTGAAAAATGTTCTGAGAATATGTAGTGTGTATTTTTGCATGATTTTAACATTAATAATAGTAATAATAATTATTTATGAGTATTTTACTTCAGGTCTACCAGCGTTAAGCTTCTGAATTACAAAAGGTGAATCTTTAGGCCAGGATTTGTGGATATTCAGATCAGCCGTTGCAGGTGCTCCAGTAATCAGCTACAATGATCAGCTGCAGTTATCAGCTGTAGTTATTAGTTACACTGATCAGCTGCAGTGATCAGCTGTAGTTATTAGTTACACTGATCAGCTGCAGTGATCAGCTGTAGTTATTANATCAGCTGCAGTTATCAGCTGCAGTTATGAGTTAGAGTGATCAGCTGCAGTTATCAGCTGCAGTTATGAGTTAGAGTGATCAGCTGCAGTTATCAGCTGCAGTTATGAGTTAGAGTGATCAGCTGCAGTTATCAGCTGCAGTTATGAGTTAGAGTGATCAGCTGCAGTTATCAGCTGCAGTTATGAGTTAGAGTGATCAGCTGCAGTTATCAGCTGCAGTTATGAGTTAGAGTGATCAGCTGCAGTTATCAGCTGCAGTTATGAGTTAGAGTGATCAGCTGCAGTTATCAGTTACACTGATCAGCTACAGCGCTACCTACTGCGATGACAGTCAGCAATTTACGTCGCTCAGCTGACCTCCTCGACATGCAATTTGCTTCAGTCCCGCGTTGTCGGACCGCGTGGCTGTAACTCGTGCTCATCTCCCAATTATGGATCACCTATGGTGGGTCAAAATGATTTCCCGTTTACTTAATTCCCGTTGTTTTCACCTTGAATTCTATTCGTGTTTTAAGTTAGAATCTCGTTCGAGTCAAATCCACGCGCGCCAGGAAATTTATTTTCATTTCCGTTGCTTGTACTTTATGCATCGGTATTAAGATTAAATGACCTCTTTAAAAAATTTGAGTAATTTCACAATGGAAGGAGGTTTAGATGTGAAATAACTTTGAATTGATTTACTATGAAATTAATAATTAATGCATCGAATTAATCACAGTCCGTGCGCGAGAAGGACCCTCAGCAATCTAGATAAAAAGGAGGGATGATTTATAGAAAGACACATGTTATCGAACCTCAACTGATATATTATAGAGTATATTTATGAACGAAGGAAGTTTTGCATTCAAATGTAATGTGTTTGATTTACATCATGAATATATTATAGATTCATAAAGAATGTCGCGGAGTTTCGAACGGTGGACATTACAGGCGGCTCCATTTTATGCACAGCGTTGAAAAGAACTCAAAAAATGATTTACATGATAATCAGTCATTTTGTCTGATTCTTGGTTTTAGAGCAAATGATATCATTATTTGTAATAAACTGTATTAATTCTATTTTAAAACAAGTGAATACACTCACCGTCATATGCGTGTCTGCATTAATGCACCAGAGGTGAGCCATCACAACACAACGTCAATCGAAGGCATGGGAGTAAGAATAAGTGCCCTCAAATGATGGCTCGTATTGGTTTCCTGTACAAATGTCTTATTTGGTCAGAATCATAAATAATAATAATGTATGAGCTTGAGGAAGGATAATATTCGGCATTATATTTATATCATCTGATGATTACGTGCGTGCTTCTTCCTAGAAATCAATCCCTGATTTCGTCCGCCCATCTTGCTTCATATTTGGCTGTTGTTGGTAACCCGCCCAGCCGCCTCAATGTTCTTCAATGCTGGCATCGACAGAAATAGTTATGAGTATTATTACATTTATTAGGGTATTATATTATGTTTAGCACTTATAGTGCATGATATTGTGCAAATACGAAATTTGTACGTAATTTCATCCTGCAAATTCATAATATTTGAATGCGAAAAGTATTTCAGACTTTTAATACAGCACAGAATAGCCATTTGATTAGATTTACGGTGCAATCGTATAACAGGCATAATATTGAACGTTTCAATGCGATAAAGCACAAGGCACGCGCTTTATAAAACTATGTCTAAGGTCATGTTTTTTTCATACTCTGACAAAATGTGTCTCTTTGCATTTTGTATTACTCTCACATTGAATTTGTATTACTCTCACATTGAATCTGATACAATATAAAATATTACTAAGCCAACGCAAAGGATCTCCCAATATTATTTAAATGATGAAATATTTAAAACTCAACCTTTCACCGTAGTTTCTCATCGTCATTCAAGCCGCGAATGAACGATTGAATGCAATTATGGACGAGCATGTGGCACCGGTCTTAACCTTGCTTAATAGTTGGTTATTATGGCCGCTATCTCCGTCTTAACAGACTCAACGCCTTCAGCCTTCTTCCGTAATAAATTTCAGGTATTGGAGCTCAGTTTCTAACGCCCAAATGTTTAGCATTTGATACAGCTGCAAACAAGGGGACTATATTTTCGTTGGTTGTGCGTAAGAAGAAAATCTCTAAATTGTGCAACACTGGCCAATAACGAAACGAACTCTCTGTTAAAAAACCTTTTTTTTCCTTCAAATTGAGCAAACTTTACAAATTTCTTTTGAATCACGTCAGCTTCTAGAAAAATTATTGATGAAAATTATAATTAAAAATACAAAAAACATATGATAAAAAAATGACGTAAAATGATATATGAAAATAAATTATATGATGTATTAAAAAGACAGCCTTTAACACCATGCGCCATGTCTCCATTTCGACGCTTTTTTCTGTCGCTATTAACCTCACGAGGCCTGAATATCTTCACACATTAAATGTCTAACTAAGTTTCGTCCAGCTGTCACCGATGACAGGTTCGAAACCATCCATTTGCATCTTAAAGGCTAATTTATAATATTAACACGTTAAGTGCGGCTATGCCGTGTTCAGGGCGTATTTCATACCGGTGTTACGACCAACCGGTGGGTCGTACCGTACTTAACATTTTAAATATATATAATATATCGAAGGCTGCGACCTGAATAATAATATTCAGGTCGTAGCTTATAAATCTGAGCCCTAGTGAAAAAATGAGAAGAAAAAAATAACATAAAAAAACGTTTTGTCACATATTCATGGAATCAAACCAATTTATTTACATATAAAGTTTGCACAATTAAATCGATTCAACACGTTGGATCGCGTTGAAATACTTTACATAGATGAGATGAAATGGGCATATTATGGAATATATTTTAGATATTTTCTGCTTCATTATTTTTACATGTTTGACTGAGCGACTTATAGAATAAATGTATACATATATGCGCAAAATTGTTGGGAAATTTAGGGACAAATACGTTTCATATGTCTACGAAGTTACGAAGTTAAATCGAGGCGTCCTTGACACATTTCGGTTAGTTCAGACATTTTGGGAGACTTTCGAAATCAGTAAAAAGCATTTGAAAGTTAGTGCAAAATTCGTGAATATAAGGCAGGTAACTCATTTACATTGTTTATGCTGGAAAAACTGAGTCAAGCATAAGTAATGTAATAAGTAAACAGTTAGGAGTAATAATAAGTAATAAGGAAAAGTAGAGGAAAAACCGAGTCGAGCAGCCTCTATTTTTAGGGTATTTTTGAGTCTGCATTATTTGCACTTATAAAAAGTCATTCGAATCAGCTTATTTAACAGCTAATCTCCCTAACATGTATCAACGTGTTTTGAACCTATTTTAGAAATGACAATTCAAAATTCCATGATTTTTTGTTAAATAAAAATATTAACGCATTTAAAGCTTCTTTTCTTACTTTTTCGAGAAAGATCATGCGTTTTTTTTATAAAAATGTAACTCTATCATTAATTTGTAGCCGTATTGCAGATATACCTGCATGACGCAATTAACTTTCGAATACGTCCCGAAATTAGGAATTAAAAATTATCGCGATATCACCCCCTATAGCTCAAGCCTTATACCGATGAACTCTCCAACCTCCTATTCTTAAAAGACCTAAACTAATTCTTTTTATTAAATTTGTTATTTTTTGAGCTAACAATTTTATTAAAACCAGATTTGAGAAGTGTTGCAGACGCAGCCTGACGTTGCACACATCGTCAGTTGCCGGCAAGGAACACACATCAAACCCACTCGTAATCCGGTTCTTTTACAACACTTCTCTTTAACTTCACTTCTTGTTTGTCTGTTTGTCTGTCTGTCTGTCTACAAATCTTATAATCGATATTTAACCCACTTCTACCTGTCCAATCAATCTGAAATTTGGCACACTTGCGTAAAGTTGGAGAAAATGAATGAATCGATTGACAGAAAAAATAATTTCATAAATTAAAAAAAAATTTTTTCATTATTAAAAAAAATTACAAAATAATTTCGTCTGCTACAAATCTTATAATCCATATATGACACAATTTTACCTGTCAAATTGATCTGAAATTTTTGCACAATTGCATAAAGTCAGAGACAATGCATGAATCAATGGATTGAATAAATAATTTTTAAAATTTACAAAATTTTTATATCTTAAAAAAAATTTGAAAAATAATTTTTTTTTAATATTTAAAAATAAAATTAGAAATTCATTGTACATGTGTAACATCCCAGACACTGGATTGTTCAGAAGTGTTGTCTTTAACATGTAATTTTTAAACGCATATTATTTTTATATCACATTGTAGTACTGCCTGAAAAGTATATAGCTTAAGTTGAAGTTTAAAGTTATTTATTTTACGGATGAAAATAATTAAGAGTTTAATTACTCATGAACGTATGACATCAACGCGTGTTTGTTGGTGTTTGGTAAGTCAGTTAGTGATTCGCATCGATATGTTCAGTATTGATATAGGCTTCATCTTACGTCTTGCGTATACAGAATTAGAGGTATTTGAATACGCTATGAACTTTTTTGTAGGTTTATTTCACCATACCTCGTTCCTGTAAGCCTTCGAGCACGCACGCGTTAGCTGCACCGTCATTTCGATGGACGTATCACGCAGTATTACTTAATGATTTTGCGCCTTCTTTTTTGTTCGTTCTCGCATTGATTCTTTTATTTTAAGGCACCAATTCGATTTAAGGCATCCAATTCGATTACACTTCTTTAAATGAAATTTCTGCCTTCCTAAAAATAGGAGGTTTGATTGAAATCACAAGGATTATTTGAAATTCATGAATATTATTTAATGTTTGCAAAATAAGTAAATGCTGGTATTCATAAAAACATATACCTACTTCGTTCCACCGCGTTTCCTTAGCAGCAGTTTTTGAGGGACGCACAATGTTTTGCCAGCGCCTGATATGGTCGCCTCTTGATACACACGAGCCGTAATCTATTACAAACACTCAGAGGTAATCTATTATAATATTATAGAGGTAATCTATATATTATAGAGGTAATATTATATATTATAGAGGTAATCTATTACAAACACTCTTCAGTGAAACGTTGTTCAAATGGCAAAACACTTGATGCCCGTATGTGGGTCATCCTTACATGACATAGTTTGGCCCAACAAAAGTGGGTGTCAGAGCAACGTGCAGTAAGTCCCTATTCGAACTATATTATCCAATCATTTTTTTAGAATATTTTGGTGTTCATGTGCCCGTACATGCAACGAACTTCTCAATGGATAAAATACCTTTGTCACCTCGTGTCAGTTGAGTTACTTGCACTCTGTGATGCTTCGCCAATCTTATTTCCACAACAACTTTCTCGGATAACCAACGACATGATGAGTATTATGGCTGACGTAAGCACTTTGTTCAACGTTTAGATTGTTCTATGTTTTGTTTCCTTGGCTCATTGTAAATGATAAATCTTTACATTATAAACTCTCCTTATTCTCATCGAAATTCATTATCACGAACATTTGTGGTACGTCTGAGCCATTAGAAATGCATAAAATAAGGAATGAATAACGAGATATAAACAAATTGGATACTCTAGTGAGTCTAGTCAATGGCATTCCTTCCGTAAGCACATCACAAATTTAAATATTGCATCAAAACTGATGATTGGTATAGAGTTGCTCAATCAGGTCCTTGAAACGAATATCAAGGACCCGTCGCTCAATGTTAAAGTTTGTGTTCATATTAACTATACGGATATTTTCACTGACATTCATCACAGCCCAAGTTAATTGGTACTTAAATACACTGCATGCTATGTAGGCCCAAACAGACGACATCCTGTATGTCTTCTCCTAATTTGAGCTACACAGCCGCAAAGGTTTTAATGACTACAACAACACTCAAACAACCGAAAAGGCAATTTCCTGGCACTTCGTTAGTTAGCTGCAACAGCGACGTAAGTTGTGAGTTACGAGCATCTTTGCCAAAAGATATGACGGAAGAACAAGTCGTTCGTGGCAAAGTCTAATGAGATTTACGTTCAGTACTTGATTATATGCGGCAAAAATCTTCCCATACATCGACAGCTTCCAATGAAGTTGTTAGGAATGATTGGATAGAGCTTTCAAATCTACAAGACGTAATTGACGAGTTTTAATTTTTTTTCCAGTGGTGCGAGCATTTTTGTTGAATAATGTATTCTAGTATAATAATAAAAAATAATATTCCTGCAAATGAATGATCATTGACTCGAAAATATGTGTTTTCATGGAAAAGAATTAAACAAAGTGAGACGATAATCTGTGAATGTCTTTCTAACTCCGTTGGAATAACTTGTAAAAATATTTTTGTTTAAGCAAAAATTTACAATGAGCTTTCGAGGTGAAAACCCCTCGAACTGCAAATCAGTTCTGTTAGTCAGGACATGCTTATTGATTAGAATAAATTTAGGCTAAAATAATTTACACAGGAAACATAGGAAAAATAATGGCCGATTTGGTTTAACTTGAAGGGCATTGGCGTACAATTGGGCGCTGGCGTGCATGCTTTTTCAAGAATAAGAATCGATCCTCGAATGCGATGACTGTCGCTATTAGTTAAAGTTAAACCAATATAAGATTCGATTAAACTGTTTGAAAAATTTACGATTTCTGCACAAAAATTAAAATTAGCTTTTTATGAGCGATAAATATTATCGCTACTTGAAACTACTAATAATTAAGCATGAGTCACATTATGATCTAGGATTCTAGGTCATTTGTAATTTCGAGTGAATTTTATTCGTACTCTTTATTCATTCGACTTCCCACATGTTTTATTTTAAATTTCACTAGTAAATCACTGCAAATAACTCTGAATAGTAAGCAGTCTGATTCTGCCATAAAACAATGCGGGTGTTATTACAGATAACTAATCATGAAACTTTATACACGCTTGTGGACATTAGGGTGGAAATGTGGTGCATGACAATTATTTCACTTCGAAGTGTTATTTCTTACAGCAAAACATCAGGAGATTCGCTCTCGCGCTGCCACGTTACACACAATCATACTGACACTATTACTTAAAATGCTCTACCCTTCAAGTGATAGAAATACAATTAGTTCACACGATATAATTCCAACCCCACGTAAGAACAAGTATGCAATTTCAGATAATTACACGACGAACGCTTTGTTGTTTATTGATCTATCTGTATTTATCTATCCAGAGATCTGCGTTCGTAGAACTGAGGTCGCGCAACAATAACTGATTTTGTGGTTATAATTATACTGAAAGGGGCTAATTCTAAAGTTGACCGATAGCGACTAGTCACAGATGAAGGATAGTCCAGTATGTCCATGCAAGCATATGTTTTGAAACGATCACTTTTAAATCTATGTTCCACTCAGCGTAAAATGAATAGAAATTAGGAATAGATTCTTGTTATGAAAATTACGCATAATTCCGGTTGGACTCTAAAATCTTTGGATTCTGTATTTTCAAGCCATTCCATAAAAATATGACTCATAAATCTCCATATAGCTTACCCAAATTTGATAAGTATATACAGAATTGAATCCTCACTTGACTTAAATCATATTAGATATCAGGTTTCCCCTTATCAAGAAAAATATTTTAATTTTAGACCAACGCACAGGCTTCAATAATTTCTGGTATATGGGTTTAGACTTAATGAATTAGTTGACAACTGCCGCAAATGAAGTTTGTTCTTCACCAAACTTAAAAATATGTTTAATTTTACCAATGTACAGTGGCAACAATAATTTCAGTTTAATGAGTATAGTTGTTTATGAATTAGTTCATTAACCGATTACTGCTGCAAATAGATTTGGATCCTACCAAACTCAAGAAAAATGTTAATTTTACATATTACAATTTTACAGTAATAATTTCATATACCGATATACGTAAGTTCAGTTGTTTCTGAATGAATGCTAATTAACTGATTACTGCAACAAAATGAATGTCTCAACCATATTGGAGAAACTTGCCGTTGTTATGTATGCTCATGCAATAACTTATGTATGCTACATGCTTTAAGTAAAATAAACTGATAATCAGTATGTTATGCTGGCAAATGCTAAATATAATAGAAATGAAATTTAATTAAATATTGCTTCTGAAATACTCCAATTGACAAATGAATGAAGCATTTCAAAGATATATTTTGATGTTTACAATTGCAACAAATGAGCTAAAATAAGTCTCATTTTCGCCAATATTGCTTCAAAGGTCATGCGGCTAATTCGGTAGTCATGACCAATTTTCCTCTCAGCGGTGGACGAATTCTTCGCCTTTGCATTCATCAACATTTGAATGTATCGCAATCTTCAATTTTAAAATCGATCGCAGATGACCTCATTCATTAATCTAGGCTATTTTGTAAAGCTTCATCACGACATCTTCTCGACATCAATCCCCTGAATGTCTACAATAGAAGGCCATTTCCGAACGGATGAGTGGAGCGGCCTTTGAAGATCGATGTTGTGTTTCAGCCCGTTCGACTTTATATATCCAGTAATGAAGACATCCATCAAACGGCCTGGATGTTTTCCCACATGCAGACAAGGCCGATATCATTTGGAAAGTTATTGCGATTATGCATGCAATACTTCATGATTTGGCATATTCATTTCGGGCATTAATGTTGCCACTAATATGACAGCATGCATCTCTTATTTCGAGTCATGATTCTATGAAGAACTGCCTTCGTTTCATCATGATATATAATCCAAACCATATCCGGTAATATGGTATTCAAACCTAACATTCCAAAGAATCATAGCCTAAACGCTATCATATGATATAAAGAAGGCTATGATATAAAGAATCATAGCCTAAACCATTAAATCGTTGATATAGTCTGAAATCACCAATGCATACCGCTATTTGAACCTTGTTAATTTTAAATTTTCCTATCTCATTATTTTTGCTTGAGATACTTTGATGCCTGCAGCGTACAATGTTTCTCAGTTCAATGTAAAAGAATGTCGACGTGAGGCGAATAATAAAGAACGCCGGTAGGGCCGTCGACCTCGTCTGTGCGGTATTCTCCGCTGGAAACAAGAGTCGAGGAAATGAACTGAAATTTAAACCCCGCCATATTGGCTCCGAAATCTAAAGAGCTGCCAAGTTCATGTCCTCGATAAGTGAATGTGAAACAAGTTGGCCTGGGCTATACAGGATTATATAATATATTTGAGGTCGGTCTTCGCACTCCCTACGTGGCAGCTGCCTAATCGATGGAAATACGAGCCTTTTTCGGATGACTTATGGCCTGGGAACAAGATACTCGCATGCTTACATTCCTCGCCATGAGAGAAGAAGCCGGGCAGAATAGAACGAATCTCGGTGATGATGAATCAAACGTTGACACGCTTAATTATTGGTCTATTACCGTAAATGAAGTGAAAAATAGCATTTGTTGTAGGAACATAAATCAACAAGTTTTGTTCCATATAAATTCCATTTCAGAAGCACGATATCTGAACTTTTGTTGTGCAAAAGCCGGTTCAATTTAACCATCATCTCCTAATAAGGTATATGAATGCAATAATAGTCCTTCTTGCTGCCTTCACTTTATCTGCTGAAGACTTTGGAGTCTGTTATACTCTATAATTGGCTGACTTTTTCCAAGCATTTTTCTGTAAAATTAACGCTGAGGAGTTCTGATTAAATGAAAAAAGTTTACGAGAAAACAATACTTTTTTTCTGATAACGTTATCATGAAAACATGTCTAATGCTTCCTCGATGTATTAATTAATAATTCTCAAGAGTCTTTGTTTATACACGTTTATACTTATACAGTTTAAATATGCATATAACCTTGCTTGATGTGATGGATCAAGATTTGATGCACGTCCATCAATCGCATCACCATTAAGTACCAAACCGTCAAGGCACATATTACCGTCACTTCGTGATCCTTGGTTTTTTTAGTTTCTGTTTCTGCAATAATTACCTATAACATTAAACTGATTGAAGATAATTTATACTTGAACGAATATTCATTGAGATTGTTAGTTTATTGATGAGGACCAGCAATTTTTGTACAGCGATAAAAAGCAAATTAATGATAACAAATTTCTGCTATTCAAATTTTAGTATTTTCAGAAAAATAATAAAAATTTTCCTCATAAAAAAGTCGATTTTAGTGCAGGTTGCGATTCCAAAGTGCGGTAAATTTGCTTACCGCAAATTTTCTTGTATTGGTTATGAAACTATGTGCAATTGGTGTATGATGTTGGACTTAAATACCTCATGTGTATAGCATAGGTAAGCTCCGATTTTTTAATTTAATTTTTCTCCACTAAAGAAAATAAGATAGCACGGCCTCACGTTCAGCATCCTCAGCGTGTCTCTGAGCGCTTACTTAAATAACAGCTGCTGCACTCTAGGCATTCTACTTCACAATTTTTTAAATCTTGGTGAGAATTGCAGAGCTCCAGTCGAGAGCCGAGAACCGCGTTCCCGTTGACAGTTGAGCGAGCATTCCAGAAATTACTACCTTTAGAAATACATAGAGTTGTCCTCAACTATTATATTCTGAATTATTGTTTGTTTTTTCCCGACAAATTGACGCAAATTAAAAAATTTTTTATGTGTACTATATGCATGCTGCTTTGAGGACCTATAGTATATAATACAAAATTAATCATATTTTATCATTATAATATGGCTATGAACATTATTGCGCTCAGTTTTGAGTATAACAATTGAAGTTATCGATTGGAGCTTATCTCGCTGTTCCATTCTAAATTCAAGTTTGCAAATTTAAGTAACGTATGGTTTTCATATCCAAGTTTTAATGCACAAATTACAGCTCTATTTTGCAATGCTACACTTGGAATTCCAGCGCTAAAACGAACCTCCTCTTAAAATAATTTTTTAGTCTCTTTTCACTAAATGGTCAGCATTCCTTAAAGCCGATAATTGACAGTTAGCTCTCAGATCGTGCTTGGAATGCATGCCATTCCCAGCGCCGTCGCTTTGGTCGTTTTTGCTCCGCTTGGAGCACGAAGCCCAGACTGTCATACTCAGAAAAATGGATGAGCAGAAACCAGACGTAGCGCTGATGCGCCCTTTTGCCGGACGAAACTGGGTCAGGATGAGCCCAGTGCGTCGCTATTTAGACAAAGTCTCACGTATTTCTCTGACAGCACGAAAAATGCGTCCGAGCGATCGCAAGGGTGTAATGGCGACCGATTTATGCACTTCTGATATAACTCTGTAAGTCATTGTAATGCGTAGCGCCCATGAGCTGTCTCTCCTTACAGAGAAGCCGTCATGAAGGAGTTCAGCTCAAAGCCTTTAAGGGAAAAGAGATAAAGGTTTTTGTCATGATTTCTAGTTGGAAAAGTTTAACGAATCAACATGAATCGGTCTATAATTAAATTCGCCTGGCAATGGCTTAAATGCAGGTTAATTGAGAAGAATAATTAATGGTGCTTTTAAAATGACTACTAAACCCCGACGCAATTTTTAATATATCAGGTCAGATAGACATTAATTCCTGATGGACAATTTTTTTACATTCACGCCTTTAGTTATCGATAGTGCAAAAATTATTTTCATTCATCACGCCTTGCAAAGTCATGATGCAACATATGATTTTGAAAATATGATGAAGACGTCTGTTTTATGGGCCTTAATAACAGTGACGCTGGTATCTGAAACAATTCAATCAAAATTGATTGAACATTCCATTGATTGAGCAGAATTTTTATAGTCGAGTTCCCACATTTTATCTTCTTGAATTTAATCACTTTCTGTTAAGCATCTGTTTCTTAATTGTCAAGTGAAATCTGGTTCAATTGGGCTCAACAAGTCAATACTATTTTTAATTATTATCTCTAATAATCACCATATTCTCCTCAATAATTCATCGATGAATAAACAAGTTGCATTGATAGATTGCATGGAAACGCCGCCTGTAATATTGCTCCATAATTTATTCAAACGCGGTATCAGGTAAATAGTCCACATAAAGCTTGTCTTCATTGTACAAGGCTAAGTTTGAATATTCGAGACCAACGCATGTTGACGGCATTCGTATTGTTGCATGATGCACATTTGAATGTCAATTATACGAGATAAATCTCTCAATTCATTGTATATATTTAATAGTTCCCTAAAAGACGAAAATAGTTCATTAAATGTTATCTTCAAACAGTGCCAAAGAAAAAAAGCACCTAAATGAAGACCAAAACTATAAAAAAATCTCTTTTTCTCATCATAGATAATATAATTAACTAAAATATGAATTGCTAGCAAATTTTCTTAAAGAAAGAAAATGGAAAATATTGCATAATACCAGAAAAACCTTTCGGCCATGTTTCATGAAATTTCATTAATGGCACATACATATCTTCGTGTTTTTAAATATTTCAAAACGTTGCTATAAATATAAACCAATGTCAATTACTAGATAAGACTTTAATTAAGCACGAGACTTAGAATGATAATACAAAATCATGACGAGTCTTGCTGATATTTTTACTAAACGTGTTCAGATTATGAGGAAATAAAAATTCCCTGAATATTCTTGAAGCTTCCACTAGCTGACTTGCAGTGCCTAATTCCTGAGTAAGTTCTGAGAGGTGCAGAGGACAGGACAACGTGCAAGGATGGCTTTTGTCAAGGTGGGGTGGAGCTCTTTAGTGGACAATGTTCCGCGGCTTCCGATGGGTGTGGTCGTCTAATAGTATCACTGCGAGACTGAGACAATGTTAACGTCTCCTTAGATTTATGTTGAAAACTGGAGCGAAACTGTCGGTCGGGATCAGGGTTCAGAGTAGCACAATAATAATATCGAGGGTATGAGTGAGGAGGCTACATGACATTGTCTTTAGTTCTCATGATCTCGATCATCGAAATTTAGTGTGGTCAAGGTAAACAATTCCTGGGAAACTTCTACCTAATAATTCTGATATCAAGTGAAAACATACGTAGGATATAAATTGTAATGAAGTGTTGTTGCAAATTTCTCACTACTATCTGTCAGACCGCAAAGATTAAGTAGGACCAGCTCTGACGTGGGCGTTGAATTATTGTTGATAGCCGTCAGATACGATGCCGATCCCGACTTGCGTCCTGGTCCTTCTTTTATAAGATTTGACTCCGTCGCCAGGGTGAGTTGCGGGCGATAGTGGGAGATTGGGATATTTAATGAAATATCGTGATCTTTTTTTGCGAATATGATGATTTGTTATGTGTAGGTATTTATTTTTGGTTTCTGTTGTAGGATGCGTTATTCTCAGACCTCCATGCTCTAGCTATCTTCTCGCATTTTGCTCTCCGCGCATTTAGTTCTCTCCGCATTCAATTTATTAATTAGCTTAGTACATTTGTCGCATCTCGGTAAAATCGTTAGTTTTGACTTGTTTTGTTTCAATATACCGCTTATCTATAATAAATTTAAGTAAGCTTGTCTTGGGTTGTCAATCCGTCCAGCCGAAGCTATTGCGAATTAATAAACCAATAGGGAAGAATTAGAGCAAACTCCGTTTTAGGCTGTTTGCTTTTAACATTTTAAAGCTCTATTTGATCTTTGGATTGTTTCTTCCTCGAATTTAATCGTAGCGATAAAGAAAAAGGAAGAAAGCGGCCTCTGGCAGCTTTTCTACCGTTGACCTTGAGTGGTGCAGCAGCCAGCCGGGGCAGTCTGCCTGCCTTCAATCGTCGCTACGCTGTCACGCGTGCTGCTACGCAGCTGCTCTAGTGACTGCTTTGCATCACATATACATTCGTACGACCAAGTGAGTTTTAGGACACATAACCCTGCAATTATCATTTGATAATTGTAAGGCTTTAGCCTTAAAAATTGCTATGTGTTAACTAAGTGACCAGTTCTAATAACTGTTTACCAGTTCGCGAGTGCAGTGTTTGATTTTGCGCTTGTAAGCGAGAGGCGCCGGGCGTCAGCCAGGCTGAGTCACGCTGGGCGTGACTCAGTGCTCCGGACTCAGCGAGGCGCCGGGCGTCAGCCAGGCTGACTCACGCTGGGCGTGATTCAGTGCTCCGGACTCAGTGAGATTACTTTCTTGCTCATATAAGCACTGCACAAACTAGCCTTAGCCCGTTTCGCTCAGCCGCTGACGAGCCCGTTAGCTATGCTGTCGTAGGGCGATCAAATCCTTTGATCAGTAGTTTTAGGCTGTGCTGAGACCACCTCCTCCCCAAACTTCTTTACACGGACAGTGCTACGATTGAAGGCAGGCAGACTGCCCCGGCTGGCTGCTGCACCACTCAAGGTCAACGGTAGAAAAGCTGCCAGAGGCCGCTTTCTTCCTTTTTCTTTATCGCTACGATTAAATTCGAGGAAGAAACAATCCAAAGATCAAATAGAGCTTTAAAATGTTAAAAGCAAACAGCCTAAAACTCCGAGCTCTAATTAGATTGTTTTCGTTCCTCAAACGAAAATTATCTTTTAACTTCCGGTCATTCCCAGTAAAAATTTACAGACGCAGCAGCTTCTGATTTTAATTACCAGAGGCTGGGGCGACTCTAAATTTTGTTAAGGTTGGTGGGCGTGTCATTTAGGATCATCAGAACTTTTAAGGTGACGCAATTGGCTAGTCGGGAATTTAAGACTAGTTTGCCACATAAATCTCATGTTTCGAGCTGACTTTAAGAATTATGCACTTTTTATAACATTTTCACGTAGACACAGCGAGTCCACAATGATCACGAAACGACTGAAATTTCCTCCAAAAATATGATTTATTAAATGTTTAAAAATATTCCATATAAATAATACAGGAAATCAACTGGCGATATTCTACTCCTGAATTAAAAAGTTGCAAGAGCCTATCTATTCTACGCTTACTTTCGTACGATGAAATCAGAACCTGTATCGCAGAGCCTGTATTTATCAGAGCATGTCAGGAAGAATTAAAAGCATTTGTTGGCTGCATCGTCTTCATTACGAGACACGGAATATAACCAGAGGAGGCTGCAGATGGCGAGGTCATGCGATCATTTCGAAATGCCGCGCTGCGTCGGGGGACAAAAGCCTGTCTCGTTAATAGTGAGGATGTCCGACGCATAATCCCGTGGTGTTGCAGTCGTGATAATGCACTCAGAAAAATGGATGGGTCACTTTGTCCAAATGATGATACACTTTCTGCTCGTAACACAGATACGCCTTTTTCCGGGCCAAGGTGGGTCTGGATGACCAAGACTTGGCAGAGAGTCTATAGCTATTTGCACTAAGTAGTTCTTTCTCAGAGTGCAAGAAAAAGTATGCAGCATCTGCACTCGCAAATTTGTGCTATTTTGACTACGTTGCCCGGATCTAAATTGCTTGAAATTACGGTTTTATGAAAGCCAGTCGGTTTGCCTTTCCGTATAGAAATGCACTGTCCAGACTTGTTTTTTAATGAGGGAAAGACGGGAGAAAGCATGGCAGTTCTATAGTACGTATGATAAGGCATTGTGTGAAATTTCGTTTATGAAATCATAAAATTCATTGGAAATTTAAAAGTTTTCGCTTCGAATTTACAAACCTTAAAACTTAAATAAAAATCGACCGAATCTCTAATTCGGATTTAATTAGAAGATTTAATGTTTCAATTCGTGTGCTGATCTTCCCAGCATTTGAAATCTTTATTTTGGACGGATTTTCTTCGTATAGCATTTGGTGCGCTGCACAATAAAAAATGTAAAGACAAACTTTAAAATGAGAATTAGACGACCAACACTTTTCATTAATAACCAAATTTCTAGTCATGTATCCGCGCTAATCAAATTTTAATCTGAATAGTTGCACCTTTTTTAATTTGGTTTGAAAGCTAGCTGAGTCATCTTTTTGCGCCCATGTTTTCGCGATTCCTCCACGATGATGCCACCTCAAAGCCCAGTCCGATTTGATTTCGTGTAAATAAGAGCACAATTAATCTCTTAAAATGCTACTTTTGGCGATATTTTTTCTCAAGATATGTCCGACATTTGTCGATACTTTGTACAAGATTCATCAGAACTTTTTTATGTC
This sequence comes from Hyalella azteca, assembly GCF_000764305.2. Classification (NCBI taxonomy): domain Eukaryota; kingdom Metazoa; phylum Arthropoda; class Malacostraca; order Amphipoda; family Hyalellidae; genus Hyalella; species Hyalella azteca. Next base: position 183,347 of record NW_025936830.1, on the reverse strand, counting down.
AAAAATTCCTTTGAGATTTGTTCGAACTTTGCCAAAGATTGGTCCAAAGTTTATCATGTCAGAACTTTTTTAGAGTTATATCGGATATATTCCAAGTTTTTTTGAGATTTGATCGAGATTTATTTGAACTTTGTGGAACTATGCCCGAAACGATTGAAGATTTATATGAACTTTGTCTGGGACTTATACAAACTTTGTTTCCAAGATTTCTCCGAACTCCGTCCAAAATTTGTTCGAGATTAGTCTAAACTTCCTTTGCACGTACTTTATCGGTTCGTTTTCCGAACTTAGCAATCTATCTTTTCGTTGCACTGGTTTGTAATCCCTATGGCTTGAAAATTCTACTATCCCAAATCCCACCGAACTGGATTCCATCTCTCGTAAAAAATATTTGCTCGAGTATATTTCAATTATTGGCCAACCCTTCTCTCTCCGTTTTACAGTGCCGAACTATTCTACCGTAAAGGAAATTTCAGAACCAGGTAATATCCCGAGACGAAAAGTATTGTGGATACGCGTCCGAATAGCCGCTATAAATTCACGGTGCCATGTTCCAAACAAGCACAAAAACTTTCACTCAAATGTAATGGATTTGAATTTTTCACTTTGCTGATCTAAGATTTAGTGATATTCTTCTGAAGACAGGTGACAAAATATTATTCATATGAAGAAATCTAATCAATTTCATAAATATTGTTGCTAAATGTAATTTAATTTAATAGCTGTTTCAGCGCTGATTAGGCAGGCAATGGCCTGTCGCCCTGTCGCCGATTCTTTATAACATTAGAATACGTTTCTTGACGAGCATTTAATTAAAAAAAAAAACACTTTTTCAGTGATTCAAACGTCCATATATGGGACATCAACGAACAAAATCATTCAATTTAAATCTTTTAAAGCCATTAAAAAAAATTTTTATACCTTATTGAAAATTCTCAGATAAAAATAGCCTGGCTGATAACTTCTTATATTAAACTTTCAATCTCTCCCTTTATAATGAAGCATGGACCCCAGAAATATTTCCTTACTGACCGGTAAGAATGATCCGAAGTGCTGCCGCCAATTGTGACGCAACAGAACAGGCAGGCTAAGCATTTTACCTAAAAGTACTCGACAGATGTTGCTTACATTAGCATTGCCCTGCAGTTACGTGAACATGGAGGAAACGCTACACCAAAGGTAACGCGTTTCCATTGACAGACCGTCTTGTAGAAAGTACAAGTAAAATGTCTCGCTACTTGTAAGAAAGGTATAACGCTAAAAAAACTAAAGCTAACGGTAATTATAGAAGGAGACAAAGCTTTGATATCAAATATTCAAATAAATCGATGTTAATTGTCTTGACTCAATGTTGTCTGAGCAGGACAAATTTCTGTAGGATTTGCACGTTTGACGAGACTGTATATATAAGCGACTTGAGAGCGTAACTCTATCAGCTTGTACGGCTCCATAGGGAAGATGACAAGGAGTGAAGGGTCAGGTGTCAGTGGTTATCAACTTCACGACCAGCCGAACTGGGCAAAAAAATAGTACTTAGTTACTGGTGCAGGGTGCATCAGAAGCGCACCATCTGTACGTTTTGTGTGCGTTACAATAGCAGGCACAAATCCTTGTCAAGTTGGTCAAGAATAACATGACCGCTTCAGTTAATACTTTCTCTTTGCCAGCCGGCGGAGTCCAGCCCAGGCTGGTTGGAACAGACAATAGAAATCACCAATGATAAAATTGTATTCGGGTAAATGCGTTCCCCGGCCGTTCACTCTAGCCTCGGATAAAAAAGTACACGTGTGATTTTAAAAAGTATTCATGTCATCCAAACTACGAGAGCTTGCAGAAGCTTGAATTCAAATTCGCTTTGTTGTAATTTTTCGAAACAACGAAGACATAATTTTTCGGCGGCGTTATTTTTACAGAAATTAATTTAAATTTGCGAACCTCATGGATTATTTCGAAAGAAAAGGCAAGTTCACCAGTTGTGTGCTTATTCCTATTGATCACTTTTACCAAATTTCAAACTTGTTAATTTCACTGATAATCATATTAGGCCTTTTGCTGACGTTCAATTATAAATTTACGGTCAGATAATATAAAAATTATGATATTGTATAATAATAAAATTGAAAAAAAAAATATATAATAATTATTATAATAATAATAAGTAATATTGCGATTTATTCTGCCTAGCACTCGGAAAATATCTCCTTTAAAGGATCAAGACCACAGCAAGAAGTAATCGAGTTTAAGTAAAGCTAATAATATGGGTTCAAAGTTGCTATCACAATCTACTCAAGGTTACTCAATGTTTAGGAGACTATAACTGCACACTTATCAATATATCTTCAAGACGTTTATCACGCGTCGGTCTAACATTTTCATGCTTTATATCCAACTCCAGATAAGTCAGGGTGTATAATTTTTATCTGAAGGGAAGCATCGTCCGAATTAACTATGGCCGATTTGTACAGTTCATCAGTATGTAGGAATCCACAGAGCACATATAGAAATGTGGCGATAACAACGAACATTTCATAGGAAGCGTAAAAATTGATCGTCCAAAATGATTTTGTTTACATATTAACTTTATTATAGAGATACCAGTTATTATCCATGATAGTTTACCAGAACGAACCCGATTCCAGCTTACTTTACTATCGATAAAAAGGCCGATACTGTTTAAATGGGGAATAAGAACGTCGATAAACTCACATTACAATTAACAATGAATACATAGCTTATTCTTGGTTAGATTTAATTAATTATTCACATCGACCCTGACGATCAAAATTAGCCGGAAGCGGAAGGGGGATGAGTGACGTTCTTTGTTGCTCAGTGTTTTGCTAAAACAGTTATGCATATTTATTCAGTTATCTCCTTGCGACAAATATTCTTAATTATCCAGAGAATTATAAAAGTAGTGTTTGATTAGGATGCACTCTGAAATTTGGTAGCTGGAATACATGTACATACCTTCAACGGAAATGCACCTGTTCTTGATGAAATTTTGGACTAAATTTACTTGTCAATGGAGACTTGAAAAATTTTTTTTTCAGAGTAGTTCAGAATATATGTGTTCTAATGAGCAATAATTACTTGGAGAAATTAAACCAGACTCCATTTGATTTCAAATTCAATTGTGAAAAAATTAGAAGTATATGTAGTCTAAATGAATCTACATTCATTTTTTCGTGTTGTCTTCAGCACAAAGTTATTTGCAGTCAATCGTCAATTATTTAGACCCATGGACAAAGAAATTTTTATGGACACTTGGCTGACGTAAAGGATAGGCCCATAAATGATGCAATTTAGCTCATTATTTATATTTAAAAACACACATACACAGTTAAGGCGTCATCGAACATCTAGGCCTGAACTTCAGAGTCACAGAATCTCTGAAGCGCTGGATCACCCTCCTGGCGCTATACTTTCGAAATAGTTACGAGCTAAGAACTCAATCAGTTCATCATCGACGATTTTTGAAGCTAAGCCTACCAATCACAGACGAGAAATCGGCCGCTACGTGTACTTAGGCCGCTACGTGTAATTAAGCGAGTTTTGATAGTACGGCCCTAGACGTCTTGCCTCGGAATGACGCAACGTTCTGACATCGTATGTGGATTTCTCGCAACTTTGCGAAGTCGCTCTGAACTTCCATACATTTAAAGTACTATGAAGGTACGTACTGCATTGTTTGTGAACCGTTGGACAGACAATTTAGCTTAATTTGGGCAAAAGACGGACCATCGTAAGAAATTCGATAATGACAGTTTAATGATTTCAACGTCAAATCGGAAGAAGGTTCGATCTCACTGCAATGATTCGGCTTGTACATTATGCTTTTTGGGCCTTTTAATCACACACTCTGACATATACGTTCGTAACTAGCTGCTTTAGACCAGGAGTTCTCAAACATTCTCCTCTTGCCTCCCAAGGTCACATCAAACAACAAAACAACAAGTATCTAACTCATATTACTAATGTACCCTTGTCACCAATTCACTTTTTGATCACTTCTTTGTTACTCTCAGAAAATTTTAAGATTCCCACCTTACTGCATTGAGTAATTCAGCCCCCACTTTGGAACCATTGTCATCGTACTCAGAAAAATTCATAGGTCATATCGTCCAAATATTGATCCTCTATAATATCCACAGCACGAGCAGACGTAGCACTGATACGGGCCAAACTGAATCAGGATGGCCCACACACGGGTGAAAAGTGTATCGAAATTTGGACAAGGCCTCTCTCATTTCTGTGAGTGCGGGCTAGTAACATGAATGGTTGATGTTGAAAAAATGTGTATGAAAACAAAGTTGCAATAAATTTCAGTGATCGAGTTGCATAAAACTAAGTAATAAATTGCAAGCATCCGTATATCTAGCTTTAACGTTGAAAAATTATACAAACTTCAATCATTAAACAGATGTTGGTTGCACAACTGCGAATACTGACCATTCGCGTTTTTAATGATGAACAAAGCGGTGTAACATCCATATCTGTGTAACATCCATATCTGTGTAACATCCATATCTGCGTAACATCCATATCTGTGTAACATCCATATCTGTGTAACATCCATATCTGTGTAACATCCATATCTGTGTAACATCCATATCTGTGTAACATACATATCTGCGTAACATCCATATCTGTGTAACATCCATAAATATGTAACATCCCATTCAAAATCAGACAGTAACCAGACTGATTCATTTGGCAGTAGGAAATTTTAAATAGATAAATGGCCTCGAAAAGCGTATTAGGCTTCCCACCTTTTGGTGCTTCTTGCCACATCCTGCGCGCGTCGCGGACACGCTCACATCACGAACACACACGTGCAGACAGTATACGCTAGGGCTAGACTGCTAGAGTAACATGCACACCGTAAGCATGACGCACAATTTATCACAGCAATGTTTGTTCTCTCGTCATGTTGGAGTGAAAATACAGATGAACTCAATAACAGTGATGAGTATTGCTGAGTATTATATCGGATAAACTGATTCATGAGATGGAGGACTCGTTGATAATGCATTATTGTAGGTTTGCACAATAAAAATAACTGCGTGTCTATCAAGAATGCTAGTTTCAATTTCTTTGCATTTCACAGAAAAAAGTCATGTTAAATAATAAAAATTAATTTTTTATAGGACGAAGCTGAATAGAGTGTTAAAGAGATAAATATTAGGGAATGTCCAATTTCATCAATACATAACAATAAGCATTTATTAAATTATAAGAGGCAAGAAAGCATAAATTATATTAATCTATTAATGCTTCTGTACGCCTGGGATTTAAATATTCTTTACTTAAATTTAACGATAAATATAAAATTCTCAACATTTTCCGATCACAAACACCATTCTGAAGCTGATAGTATAACAGGGCACAAATATACACCTAACTAGCAATCGATGAATCTAAGCACTAAAACTTGACACTGGTGGAGCTGAGCTAATAAGGCTGTGATTTCTATTCACTAACCCGTACATCATTACAATGCTGACACATGCTTGGTTCCAACAGTAGCTATAATACAGAGACGTTTTAACAACTCCTTAAGGCGGTTCAACATCTCTTACGCGCATATTATTATTGCTGTCTAAGGCGTGCAATATATAACACTTCATATACAGGCATTTGGCGAGTCTACAATATTATAGACAGCAGGTCCATTTCTAAGAAGATGGAGGAAATATTCACCTCCGTTGTGCTTACAATTTATTGGAAAGTTTAACTCAAATTAATCCTGAGAAAAACAGCACAATTCACAGAATATTGACCGTAAAAGCACGATGAAACAAGTTTGATTTCCTACGGATTTGTTTGCTGCAAGGACGAGTTTAAAAAAGTCTGTCTCCATAAAATGCAAAAAAAATAATAAATAGAGTCCGCTAACAAAAGTAAAAACATCAAATGCTACAAAGACAAAAGGATCGTTGCAACTTAAAAATCGGGAACATCGATCATTCTATTACAAGATCTAATTACTTAACAGCTGTCAATAAAAATGTAATAAATTGAGTTGATGGCTAATTTGGAGCAGCAGCATTTCAACCATCAATATACTTCAGTACGTTACTTTATATACATTATTTATTGGAATTTCAATTTTATGAAATTGAATTGTAATTAAATTTTTTCAAAGAAATTGCAGGGAAATTTCGCTCGAATTATGTAGCAGGCATAGCGAACTTCATATTCTAGTGAACATTCACAAGTTGCAAACTGCCAACAGCCTCGGTTAAAAAAAAACAGAAAAAGAGGAAAAGTGTATCAGAAGACATTATCAAAATGAAATTATAAGAGAATTTATGAAGACAAAAGAAGGGAGAAAATCCAGCTCAGTGAATTCAACATATCTTCAACGAAAAGATTTCATTTAAAGATATGGTGAAGATAGTGAAGTTCAGTTGAAAATTTTTTTTATAACATTAAAATCATTCGCCTATCACTGAATGTTGCATTTCAAATAAAAATTAGAATATTTCTTTTTTGTTTCAATGGTAATTTCAAAAGTTTCATTCATTCACCAATCAAAAGTTATTAGTTGTGACAATGACGGCCGCGTTATCAGAATATACAAATAAACGAGTTAGTAAACAAGTGACATTTCGATGATTTCACTATGCTCACCGATAAAATATGCATCGAATTTTCAGAGCTATAGTAAAATGTCATTTTTTTATTTACGAATAAAGAAATCGAAGTAGACGTGTCTTATATCTAAGCGGAATGGGCTGTGAAAGGCATCAATGATCCTGGAATATGTATTGGAACTGGAAAGTATGAAGGTTTGATATGATATGAAGGTTTGTGAAGATATGATCTATTTATTACTTATTTATAATAATAGTAAGTTGCTAGTTTTTAGATTTTTCTGATATTAAAAAAATTAATTCAGTGGACATTTGTTTTCAGTTCAAATAATTTTTTCTTGAATCACAAGCACTATCCGAAAAGAAGCTCAAACAGACATTGTAAATAACAAATGAGTATATATTATAAATCGACGGTCAACCACCTGCTTTATGGCCAGAAATTTAGAGTTTAGTTGTCAAAATGTGCACTTCAGAACCTTTTCATTCGTATACAATAAGTTTAAGGAACCTCTAAGTTAACACAATGTACATATTTCGCCTTACATATATACGGGATTTGTGATACGGGAGCTACAGGCACTATTTTGGAAGAATGGTCTGCGATCTGACCGAGAGTGAAATGCATCGACAGCGTCCATCGCACACATTGGAAAGAAATTACACACGTAGTTTGAAAAAACAACTGTTTACATCAAATATGTGCACAATTTGGTACGCGGTAAACAAGCGCTCAGCCACAATTGATCGACAAGATAAAAATCAACAAAATCCGAAGGAATCCCTCTCTGATTAGGACGCTTATTATGACATTAATATTTATACAATTTCTGCTCACAATCATAACTATGAAAACCTTCTAATGTACAGACCCCTCGCAATAATATATGTTCAAGCTATATACACAGGAAATACATTCGTTTCCGTACGCTGCCATCATACATGAGTCTCCCTCTCGGCATTAGCGTGAGGTTTGGTCGGCGATACGCATTCATCCGACGCGGTATCTTCGGGATTTTGTTTGGCGTCCTCTTTGACACTGCCGGGCGAGAAGGCTGCGTTGTTGCTATCACTGTGCCAAGATGGCGAAGCCATGACCAACAGCGATGCTTCGCCTTCTCCGTCACTTAACCTATATTTGAGTGAACTATTTGAGCCTTCGTGTGGATTTATGACCTTCCTAATTTGATCTCTCAGCTTCCGGACAGTCTCCATGGAGGTCGAGGACAGCTGTTGAGCTAGGGTTGAGCGAACTGGAGAGGAAATCGTTTCAGTGGAGCTCAGATTTGATAAGGAAGATATTTGCTTCAGAAGAGGATGAGGCTCAACGGCTCCAGGAGGAGAGCTTCCTGTGGCGTCCAGTGGACTCGACAAGTTGAGGGACTTGGGGCGCGGAGGTCGCGGCCCCCCGGCGGGGCTTCGAAGCAGCGGTGACGACACCTGTAAGGTAAGCGTAACAATTTAAGCTCAGGATGTGGTTAATAAAAACACCGAAGCATAGGCAAGCATTAAATACTAAACTTTTTGAACATACGAATTAATAGAGTTTGACAATTGAAAGTACGCTCCCAAATAAGCCAATGTGATCGAAAAGGTGACATGTTGGTTCGAATGGCATCGGTGACGCTGTCATTATTAAAAAGGATAATACCTTAGAGCAAACTGTGAGACATTTGAACATTGGTGTACTTACACCAACGTTTTTCTCGTCCGATTCACTATCAGAGTTTATTTCTTCATTATCAACTCTAGAAGACTCATCCTCTGATTTCTCGGCGATTATAGTGTCCTGACCAAAAGTCACCGTTGGATAAAGAGATCTAGGAGAAGTGCTGTCATCATCAGGAATATTTGAGACTGTTTCTGGTGGGGTTTTCTTGGGAGACGCGAGAGTGGTTTTCCTTTCTGGGCCCAAACTTGCTCTCACGCGTTCAGAAGAAATCTTCCATTCATTTGAAACTTTTCTCTCATTTGAGGTTTTTCTTTCATTCGAAGTTTTCCGTTCATTCGAAGTTTTCCGCTCATTCGAAGTTTTCCGCTCATTCGAAGTTTTCCGCTCATTCGAAGTTTTCCGCTCATTCGAGATTTTCCGCTCATTCGAAGTTTTCCGCTCATTCGAGATTTTCCGCTCATTAGATACCTTGCGTTCAGACGGCAGCTCGTGTAAGTTGACGGGGCTCTCTACGTTGAACTTGCGGCTACCTTTGCTGTCTTTTCTGTTATCGAATCTGTCCCCCTGGCTCATAGCACTGCTCCTGCGACTGTTCAAACTGCTCTTCCGCATCTCTTGAAGACTGATTTTTGGGGAGACATTCGGTGAAACCTCCGACCGGATAATTGAAGATGTTCTGTAAAAAAATAAAGTAATTTTTAATATTTCAAAATTAGTGATATACGTAAATAGTTGAATTCTGGCAGTAGAAAAGATGCACATTAAAAAAAAAAAGAAAAAAAGCCTACCTAGATAAAGAAATGTCATTGAAGTTCCTGGTTGGCGAGAAGCTCGAAGATGCAAGTGAGATGTTATCGCTGTCAGGAACATGCGTGATGACCCTGTGGGGCAGCAGCGGGGAAGACTGCAAGAACACCACGTCTACCTCTTCCCCTCCGAGGATCACTCCGATTCCTCGTTTCCCCTCGCCATTTTCTTGAAGGTCCTCTGCAAGTTCAGAGTAATTTAACGCATGCGATACGTGGGGCTATTGTCAAAATACGTGCTTCATTATTTTCAGATCTCGAATTTACATCTTCTTCTAATTAAGATAAGGATTGACAATATTCCTTTCCGCATGATTGCCAAAAAGTTTTTTTTTTCAAATAAATATTAAATTTCCAAATAAATATTGTCTGATCTCAGCCTGTGTTATATTAATAACGAGTATGGATGCTTGAAGTTATAATGAACGGTCTATTATTCTTTCAGAGTGGATGAAAGATGGAAAAGAATGAGTACATTTCAGGGTAGAATGCAATGAGGGTCGAATGAAATGAGGGTAGAATGAAATGAAGGTAGAATGAAATGAGGGTCGAATGAAATGATGGTAGAATGAAATGAGGGTAGAATGAAATGAAGGTAGAATGAAATGAGGGTAGAATGAAATGAAAGTAGAATGAAATGAGTGTAGAATGAAATGAAGGTAGAATGAAATGAGTGTAGAATGAAATGAAGGTAGAATGAAATGAGGGTCGAATGAAATGAAAGTAGAATGAAATGAGTGTAAAATGAAATGACAGTAGAATGAAATGAGGGTAGAATGAATGAGAACAGAACGAAATGAGGATACAATGATATAAAGGTACATCGAAACGAAGGTAGAATGAGTACCTGCAGAGGGCGTGTATGAGAGCGTGTGTGGCAGTAGGTCGTGCTCCTCCTGCTGCTGCAGCGCGTCTTCACAGGCCTCCTCACTGAGGGTCTGAAGAGCACCGCAGATCATCTGCTCCTCGAGGTTCAGCTGTTCGTGTCGCGCAAAAGCAGAGGGTAAGTCTTGTTCATATTCCGTTCAGAATTGAGGTCTAACTAAACAAACCTAAGTAGTTTGTGATGACTGAAATTATTATGGTCTCTTTCGGCATTATAAGGAGGGGTATTAAGGCCTTAGTAATGAATTAAATAGATAATTTGACGCAAAATAAGTCAATCTTATTTCGAGCCCTTGAGTATCGTGGAAAATGGATTTACTCGTAGTTCAAGCTAAAGGTTATTTCGAGTCATTGATCCTGGGTTTTTGCAAGTAAGTCCACGAAATGTACTCATAAATTGTCATATATATAAGTAGATTTTTATATTTTTATTTCACTGATATTATCCTCATATTATCTTAGCATCACACATATAATAATAAAAACTTAATATTTAAAAATAATCATCGAAAATCAATTGCAGTAAACAAATACAATTGCATATAAAAGCAATAATCATACTACTTCTAATCTACAAAAATCAATTCGGATAATGAACAAATGTATACAGTATTTAATGAATATATGCGTGCTTGAGTATCGCCATCACGAGCGACGAAGCTTTGCACTACGAGGCATCAAATCTACTGGACCGCGTGGACAAGCTACGATAATAGCAATTCACGACGATACGGCAGCAATTTACTTAGTAATTAATGTGAGAGGAACTATGATATGAACGATGAGTGAAGTGCTGCAGTGCGAACACAAATTACGCCAATAACATCGATGAAAATGGTTCCTGGAAAAATTTTACTGGATTAGTAATTAGTAGGGTGAAACAAGATATGAATGTTGTAAATTCGGATAATGTAGTTTCAAAACTCGTAACTCATTTGAGGTCACTTTTTGGGGGGTTAAATCACTCGTTAAAGGTCAAAGATATTTTAAAAACACGTCTAAAAGTAAATATTTTCTTAAACCTGCTGGGACGGGGATCGGTCTCTCCAATTCACGTTAATTTTATCCTTTGCGAACTACTTCTGAAAAGTGACTCACGACTACAGCGTCAAGACAGCCAAATTACCTGGTGAATCACAATCTTAGGCAACCCTTCTTTATCTACATAGTCGTCCTCCGGTGACGACACGGGCGTTACGTCCAGTTTTCGGCTTCGTACGTAATCCGGTGGCATCAAATTATGAACATTGTGAGTGGATGGAACTTCGTTAAGGTCTCTTTCAGGGTGCAAGTCCGCACCCTCATGCTCCTCCAGAAGGTGTTCAAGATCTCGGTCTTTAGCCGAATCTCGTGGAGCAACGGCAAATTTTCGTCGATTGTTAGAAACCTGCTCACGATAAATCATGTCTGGGGAAGCCTTGCAGTCGTCCACTTGCATGATTTTAGTGGTAAATATTGTAATTAGGACAATTTAGTAAATTTTAATAACAAGTCGCATCTTTGAATTATAAAATCGTGTTCGAAATGAATGCAAATCTAAACTTTAATTTAAATTTGCCTCTGACTGCGAAGGAAAAATGAGCAGGTATTCGTTTGAACATTGCCACACACGCAAAATAGAAACACGCAAGAGTGTTAATGAATTAGCATTAGTATGAATACGAAAAAAACACGCGGTGAAGACGAGAAACAAGCTTTCCGACGAGTAGCAAGCTTCATGCAGACAGCTGGCAATAATATGTTTTTATTAAAAACAACAGATGAACACATCCAATAGGCATATGAAGTGAAAAGGTGTATTGGTGCGAATATAGTAAAGGAATATATTCGCCGAAGAGTCCCGATGAAGCCTCTTGATAACTGATCTTTTCAAGCCTGATAAATATTGAAGATGTCTTCCGAGTGCTAATTAAGAAAAAGCTGGAATTGCAGAGATTTCCTCTTTTGTGCTCAAACAAATGCCACACATCAATTTGGAATTATGTAAGGGTACAAATTTCATGTCGGGAACTGAATACACTTTTAAAGAATACTGGGATACCATAATGAAGAAGGGTTTTCATAGCGATTTCATGATGACTAATGATGCTCCGACATCAACATACTAAATAGAAACAAATGCTCTTATTTGGAAGAAGTGATTCCCTACATATTCATAACGGGTAAGAAATTCTTTACATCGGTCAAAGTACGGATGTACATTTTACCATTTATGCAAGGCTGCTTGAATACCAGAGAATGTTTTTCCCCTTTAAAATTTTACAAATTTTAGATATTTCTTCTAATGAGGTTAAGAAATCCTTGCTGTTTTAGGGCAACTCTACAATCTAGTAACTTTACCCGCTGTTCAACACGAGCGAAATTTCAACTGATTTAGAAAAGATAAATTGTCTTGAAAGATTACGATGGTTTATGAGTCTGCAAAACATTAATTGTCGTGAAATTGGTAATTGTAGCCCAGTCATCGAGTAATCATCGAAGTCATCAACATTAAACCTTAGGCTTAATACACACAAGATACTTTAAAATCTCCACTTTTCAGAACCACAGCCTTAGAAGGGAAGTCCACAGTCCCGAAGTTATAAGTACGCGAAACTTTTTTCTCTTATTCACACCTTGGATTGTATGAATAAATGAATACGTGTATAAATAAGGTGAGTTACTATGTATCCAATAAGATTTTGGTGCATTGATATCATCAGCCAAAGTTTATTCTGGTTATTTAAAATAATTCTAATAGTATCATTCACTGCTCGTACAATATTACAATTTAGGAAATTTATGTGAAAATATTGTACTTATAAATTTGTCAGGCTAAAATAGCATTCGTACGGCATTGCATGCGATATAAACTGATAACAAATCGACTTGTACGACATGCATATAAGAAAGAGTGCGAATTTATTGCTATGCTGCAATGAAAATATGATGCACAAAAAAGATTCTTGAAGAAAGACAGGAAATTGCCTATTGATGTGACAATGGAAATTTTGAAGTTTGAAAATTTCTGCAGATTCACATCGTAAATGCGATTTTTTATTTTGATAGAATAAACAGTACGTCGCGCGTTGTAGGAATAATATTGAACTCGGGTAGAAACAGTGTAAGACAGTGTATAAAGTTCGAAAATTCAAGAAATATCATCGAAAAAATCAAAGCTTGTTGGAGCCATGAAAAAAGTTCTAAACTCTTGGTGAATGCGCAAAATTCAATAAAATTGAGTAGTTTCGTCAAGATTATGTATTATCACGAACGTTCGATGCCAAATTCGATTGGAAAGCGGTAGAAAATTCGCCCGAAAATTGTCCAGAAGGATAGTATGTGAAGAAACACCTCTGCTAAACGCTAGTGCACACAGCGCTGGAAATGACTTATCATTTAGAGGTAGAAAGATTTGTTGAAGAGACGAAAACATTTTTGGTGATAGATAAAAATGGCCCACTAAAGTCTAGAAGCATAAAAAATGTGGAAGAACATTCCCAGTATAAACGCTAGTCGCAAAGTTTCAATATTGTCATGAAAGAAAAATTAATTGCTAATATGCGAAAGTTTTAGGACTTTTAGCCAATTGTGACTTTTGCGAAAGCGATTGTTTAGCATTGCAAGCGAAAACTAAGAAACACGGTGATAGGTACCCTACTAAAATAAGAAAAGTTAAGTAAGCTTCTAACACGTAAGATCACAAGTAAAGTATTGATAAGGAAGCGAAATGTGCAATTTTCATCTTGTATTTCAATAGATGTAAAATCATCGAATGTATAGCAACTAAATAAAACATGCTAAGGACATAAACAGGTATATATTTCACTATGAGAGGCCAATTACAAAACGGAGACTAAATAATTTCATTCGACAATTAAAAGGACGACTTTTGCGATCAGTGATCAATTATTTTTGAAGAAAAAATACCTGTCTGGAGACCAGGCTGGTCTTCGCATTGCGCCGGCAGTTGAAGTCCTCTCGATGCGGCGGCGCAAAATACCGCGGAGTACCTGAGGAAAAATTCAGACTTACAGAATATTTTTAAATTTATTATTTTATTATTATTTTTTAAATTTATTATTATATATTTTTTAAATAACGATAAAAAATTATTGTTATTTATTAAGATTCGTTCATTTTTTGTAAAAGCAATAATCGGATCGTAGTTTTTCGTGAACATGTATGATTATCAACGCGCAATGTGGCTACAGTTTTATTCTACGAACAAGGCACATATGTGATATGTATTTATTTTAGAGTACAGAAATATGGTTACAATTATTGCACCTAACCGGGAACCTAACAAGCTCAGCGAGGGAGGAAGAGAAAGAAACAGCGAAGAAGAACAAATAAAATATCCCAAAATATCAGTATGCAAGGAGTGGGGTTATACTGAAATTAAGTAAAACCCAGTGTAATGGAAGGGACTAAATTCTTAAATAAAGATCAACTAAGGTTCAAGGTAAGTGAATTATTCTGCCGTAAATCTTCAGGCTTCTGAGTTATAAGCTAGTAGTAGGAAAAGCTGATAAATAATTGATACAGCGTTTAGTTAAAACAGCTAGTAATTTTGAGAATATTTATTTGTAAGTGACTGTATTTATATCGGCTGGAAAGTATAACGGCGGTTAATTTGAACATGCGGAACTATAACAAGGATGTGACAGTCCTCTTTAAATTGGATTTGAAATAGAATCGTTTCATTATTTTTCTGGAGCAGGAGGTTGTTTGATAATATATAATATAATATAATATTTAAACGCTCCAAAACATTTGCTTAAAATGGCAAGCAGAAAAACATTTCAAAACTATACCGGTAGGTACCTATATATTACACGGTTTCTGGCAATCTCATTTCCGTTATAAATATTAATTTTACACATTTTCCACTTATATTTCAAACCTGAGAAATATACTACCGGTACATGATTTAGATTTCCTGAATTTATATGGTATGATGCAAGTTGGCAAGCAGCGTCAAAAGGCAATCACTTTTTCAAGAAAGTGACGAAAGGAAAGATGAATTTGAAACGGATGTATAAATGAATGAGAAAAAAACAACAAATACCTTTTCGAATTTTTGTTATATGCTGTTCGACTTTATTCATTTCAAATCGCGAGAAAAAACATTATGAATGAATAAATAGAAACAAACGTTTTAAAAATACGCCATTGATTGTAATTTTTGGATTTAAAAAAATTCTAATTGCCCCAAAGCTCTATAGGAACGGAAAGCGCATGGCATATACACTCGAATTTTATTTGGCTGGACTAAAGTGTGGTTGAAAGTCCTTTCATCGAAAAAGAAAAACTGATACCTTCTATTAAACAAACTACTCAGTTATCAGTTGGAAGTGATAAGATGCAGTAGTCACTAAATTCATATATACAGAACGCCAATGAACAATGAAATTTATGAATCATTATAATTTGTGATTATTGAGAACTGATTTCGTTATAGAGGTTCTCACGAATGAATTTTTTGGGTTTATTCGTTAGCAAATTTACTACGGATTCCACTAGGCGTATTCCGCGGCTGAGTAATAATTGCGATTCGTACTACAAGTCACTTGACCAGAAAAGGGGGATTTTGAAATGCATCTCAAATAATTTTAACGTATTAGCTGACTTCCAATTTTAATGAATTGTAGATTATTTACGATTTATTTGGATCGAGATTTAAGTTTGTATAAATTTATAGATTAGACGATTCAGACTTCACAGGGGGCTTCTCATATATGAACTTGTCTTACATCCTATTTGAAATATAAAGTAACGACCTCACGCTTAGGAATTACTTGATATGAGCCTCATGCTTGTCGAAATAATGCTCGATTTCTGATCTTCTTAAATCTCGAACACGACGAAGAAAAATTAATGAACCTTTTTACCAAGTATTATTTAAATTTAATTTTGGAGGGTTGCCACTTTCGTAAAAATTCGGTGGGTATAACTCTCAGAAACTAAATCGATGAAATATGCATGAATAATTATCAACGTTGCGAATAAAATCATAAAATATTATCATTACATTAGTGCTCCGGAAAGTCTGCTCAAGTTACATATGTTTTCAGTTTCATCAAGCTTGAATTCAGAAAAATGAATGGGTTAATGTATCAATAGTGACACATTCAGACGCAGCGCGAGCAGGCAGCGGACGGGCATTGATACACTAACAACAGCCAGAATCTATACTTTTAAAAAAAGTTAAGAGATCGTAAGTTCATCAGCCAATCATTGATGGCCTTTCAAACAAAATCCACCAATCATAGACATGAAAATAGAGCGTAAGTACTTACGTTCACTTAGCGAATTTTGAAAGTATGGCCCCAGATTCGTATGGGTCACATGATCAATATGAATGCAAAAAAGTGCATAGGTATTTGGACAAGTCCTCTTTTATTTTTCTCAGAGGGTAGTTGGAAATGCGATTATAGAATTGGTAGCCTTTCCTGGAGGTGACGAGATTTGACAGGTCAACTTAGCGGGATTATGAAAACAAATATTATGTATGCGGAGCTTGACTATAGGTTTTATTAGGAATCAATAATATTTTTCATACGATTATTTAAAAATTAAGTTCATAGTAACTATAAAATCTGAGCCAAATCACCTCGAAATTTGTATGTACCATCTTAATCCGTCTATGCGTCTAAAAAATGTCCCCGTTTCTACAATAACCATCTAGCATATGGATCATTAATACCCAATATGATCGCATTCCCTCCTGTCTTGATTTAAATTGTAAGATTTCGATTATTTTGGGGTATTTGAGTTTACGTACGATATAGTTTTAAATTTTTTAGATGATGATTTCATGATTCATTATTAAAAATTCAGCCCTATTTTTTGTGCAATATGCAATATTAGACTATGTGCACAAAATCTTGATCGGCATTCATGGATTGTTCAGCTATATTCAAGACGAGATGTAACTAAACATTTGGTAGTGCAATGATGTAAAAAATGTAGGAATATTCAAATTTGCAAGCCGGATCTTCTGCTTCAATGTTAAAAAAAATTAAAAAACGTACAAAGGTTAAAACGTTAGAGGCCAAATAAACAAATTTGAAATCATCAATATGACGGACATATGCCTAATTTAAATTGAAGGGAAGCTTTCAAAACAATTCATCAGAATTTACGTTGCTATGATATTTCATTTAAATAATTTCGGATGAAGTTGCTTTTTAGATATCGTTTTGAGGAGCAACGTCGGTTATATCGTGATAACTTCTAGGAGATTGGTGGATGATCAAAATATTTTAAATAAATCTGCTAAATCAAAAATCGACAACTTCGCTGCCTTATTCATCATCCAAGATTTTTTAAAACAACAATAAATCATTTATAAAAAATCATATATCCGCATTGTAAATCAATTATAACAATTGGACTTTCGATATTAATATTTTCAATTAGTTATGCATTTATCTACTTGAGATCTGAACTTAAAATTCAGGTTTTAAGCATTTTTTCTGCGATACATTTCTTCTGGCAAATCGTTTTAGTAATAGGCTTCTATCACGATACTTAAGCTTTATTTCCAATTTAATAGCAACAAGTCTCTAAAGAAAAATCGAACATGAACTATACAGGTGTGAGTAAAGATGATGCACGTTTAGAAAGCACTTTGGAGACGAACTTCGAAGTTCATGTCTTTTTGTTAAATTTTCAAACTTATTTAATTTCACCTTTAGTTCTAATCCAAAATAGAACCCAAAATTTTTCTCGTGGAATGGAATTCGTTATTAATCGTCAATTTTGTTCATATAAGCACACGAACGTTCGCTGCATACAGAAAAATTTCATTAACGTGGAAGCTGAATCGAGCTTCCCTCGTCATAAAAAAATCTGACTAAAATTTATGCCGACATTGACTTTATTAATTTCTTGCCCAATTTATAGGTAACTTTAGAAGGCACCGGTTGCCATTAATACAATTACGTTGAGCCTTGGTGGCAAGAAAAAAGTTATTGAATCTATTCTTCCATAGTTGTATTACGTGAATAGTTTGCGACGCATTTTAAAATTAATATTAGAAATTCATCTCAAACTGAATGCTTCAATCGGAATTAAGAGTTAGTAGTTTACTCCAAAATCGATCTGGATAGTTTTTTTCTAAACAACGCGGTTGAATGTCGGATATGAAATACTTTTGGAATGGAAATTGGCTTCAATTTTAATTTTTTTAGCTTTGCATCAGAGCGGTTTTCACCTTTCGGAATACCAAGTTAGGTCAACAACTTGGCGGAATGTCGTCATGTTCGATTTTCAGAATCATTGAAATTATATTTCACAATATTTAAACAGTCTTTGATTATCGGAACAAAATTTTATTTAAACTACTGTGATGGTCGCCAAAGCTCTCCGAGAGATTAGGAATTTACGTGCGCTGTAATAAACTCGTACTTGGGTCCTGGTTCGATTTATCACACAGGTCAGTGGAACATAAAAATGATTTATCAGCAAATTGACAATTTATGTTAAAGCGATTTCAGATTATTTACAAGGATGGACGTTACTAAAGCAGGGTATTATTAAGTTTTGACTGTGACCCTAGAGCAATACTCTGATTACCCTAGAGTAATCAGAGCTCAGATGCAGGAATTTTACAGGGATCAAATCAGGCTCACTCACACAAAAAAAGAACAAGGCAAATAAGCAAACAGAGAATTAATGACAACAAAAGCATGGCTCAACAAATCATGGGGGGAAGTAAACACAAACTATTAAAATATTTTATTTAGGCACTAAATGACTGGCTCCTTAGCGATGGACATCACAACTAAATGATAGTTCTGAAACGGAATTTATTTTCATAGACAAAAATGTAAGGAAGCCGCTGAAAAAACAGCAGGTTATTGAACATGAAAGTTTTAAAATTTTTGGTAAACAAAGTTATGGCTAAACCTCAACTGTGGCGGGATGGTGGAACGATGAAAATGTAACCAGTTTCAGTCGAAGATAAACATACGCAGAGTGAGATTAGAGAGCGGAAATTTTAAATAAACAAATTCTATACTTGAAGTGAAAGAAGAAGAGACTCGATGTTAAAAAAGAGAAAAATTATTGAACAATAGCACAATAGGATTATCAAATTAATATCTGTCCTATTCCGTAAGTGATGGGATCAATGGCAAGTGAGTGTGGTCATCTGACAAGAAAGGTTTCACTTACTGCAGGGTTCGTTTGAAACCCGTTCATGGGATCAAGCATATTAAATATTAAGGTTATCACTACACCACATTGCTATCATCACCACGCAAATAAATGGCACATCATCAACGCATGCCACATCCATGTCACATGCCACGCCACTGATCTATTCATGTTGCCTCACTGGTTTACCGCATACGTTGCAAGTATGTTAAATGGAAGAGCTGTTAAAAATATCACATTTCAGTTGCATTGATTTCAACAAGAATTTCAATACTTCATTTCAGTAGACAAATGGAAGACGAGAAGAAAGTGAATGCAGAGTATGAAGTATGAACAGCTCTTAAGAGTTCAGAGGCTTTTGTTATATTTTCAAGCCATTTTATCATCACAGTCAACAAAAGCGATCTCATAAAAACAAAAGACAAATTTTGATATCTGTTATCAGAAATGATGTCAATTTAAACTAAATAAAGTTGAACAAACATTATTGAACAAATATTGCAGGCTGACAGCATTCGAAGGAAATTAAAAAGAAGCAATACCGTCTTCAAAATGTTTCGCCAAGACAGTATCATTGTAAGAAAAGGTCAAACCTAAAGATGAAAGTAAATAAGCGTCAACGCGAAGAAAATTTTCAAAGCAACTTATCTATCAAGCGTGCGGATAAGCACCAAACGTCAGACACCACCAGTATGGAAAAAACACATTAGAACGGCATGCAATATAATAGTAAACCAACCTTAAGGCAGCAGACGATTTATAATTAGCAGGGTGAGGTAACAGTCATTTAATAATATTGTCACGATACATATAAGTCAATGCCAATAGGAGGAGCTACAAATGATTTTTAAGGTCTAGTGACTGATCATCAGGGCCTTATTTTAGAGAGCGAGGATGACTGGATGAGCATGTACTCAAACTTGTCGAGTATGACATAGGGTGGTCATGGAATGGTTACACACTAGATCATTCAGATCGACTGTCATGGATGATATCCCGTAGTACATGCATGAAAATATAACAACTTAACTAAATACAATTGAGTTCACAGATAAAGGCATCGAGAAAAACGGTACGCACTAGTATATGTAAAATTCTTTTTAAAGACTGCAGAAGTGGACGAAAAGTAACAAAAAGAACGAATGCCTTGAAAAAAGGAGAAGTAAGGGGGATGAATGCTCAAAAAAGTTTGGAATATTATGGTCAACAACGTGCTAATAGGGGGCCGGGTAATGTACAGTACATTAAATTGAATTATTTTGAGTTACGCTTTCCAGTGAGCGCAATGCATGGTGGGGTATCATGGATACACGTGCAATACACAGGCAACATATTGGGGCACCAGCAGGCAGATGGGACCACAGGTGCAAACACTGCAATGCAAAATCAACTAATCTCGCGCAAAAAAATTAAACAAAGTTTCTTCCGGAAACTATGGTTCATAATTAAATGGCATCATAAACGAACTCTTTTAGGCCTAAACAAAAAGAAACTGCTCATATTTTAATCAAATCGAAAATCGGTATTGTCAGGCAATAATTGGAATTTTATATATCGGCAGAAATTCAAATTATAATTATATGTATTTCTTGCTGAAATTATGGAGGTCTGTGTGAGACGAGAAATGTTCTAAATGGTTATGATAAAAGAGGTCGACAGAATGGATAGCGGTGAACAGCGCAGGAGCGTTTCATACTTAAACAGAACATATCACAGGACAGCTCAGCCCAAAAGTCAAGTAGAAAACTTGACAAAAGTAATCCTGCCATCTAACAGATAATTCGTATCGACAGCCGTACGGACCAGAAAATCGAGTAATCCGTTCAGATAATATTTCAATACAAAATGCTGGCGAAGAAACACGCCAGTAATACTGATCGCTTCAACATTCACGGCTAAAGAAATCATGAACCAATATAGAATTTTCAACGAAAAACTCAGCAACAGGAACACTCGTAACAAGATTAAAAAATGAAATAAGTGACTGCGTTTTCAAGATGAATTATACGCTTTATCACAGGTAAGGATAATTTTATTCATACGTGCTAAAAATGAATGCAAAATGCCCCAAAGTTCTGTACATTATAAATCATCGAATCGAAAAATTTAGTAGAACGTGCACAAAAAATGTAAAGAATTACTACTACTCGAAATGTCGGTATCGAAAAATATCAAACTGTTGAAGATTGACAAACGATGAGCAAAACATCAAGTCTGCTGGGAACGAAATTAATCATTTTTAATCACATAAACAAATATAGCAAGTGAAAAATGCTTTTAGGACATTTTCGACCCCAATAAAAAACTTGTATGAAGGGATGCATGGTTCATACGCGGGTGACTCATAAAACTGAGACATGCGATATGAACGCACCACAAAAATACGAATGGCCATTCAAATGTATGAGTGTCAGAACAAAATCTACAGTACATGAATAAATAGCTATACATTTGACGTTCACTTCTTCACAACAAAGTAGTTGTCTTTCAGGCAGGTGCCCATTTTATTAAATTGGTGAATGTGAAGTGAACACATTAAAATTGTCCAATATAAAAGTACCAGACTTTCAAAAGGCCAAATGTATTTTCTCTCGATCATCAAAAGGACGAAAAGGACTGGGTGCTGGTGCAAAGGAGGGGCGCAAGGTTTTAAAAGCTTCAAACAAACAACAACGATGCTTAGGGAATTTCAGTGAGGACGGGAGAGTCCGAGGGGGGGCCTTCAAGAGCATTACCCCGGCGAGACGAGGACGCGTCTGATGGCAAACTGGAAATTTCGTCGCCGAAATGATGGCTTCCCCCCAGCGCCCCGTCCAGAGTTATGGGAGCTCCGAAGCGTACATTCCTCGTGATGAAATCTTCCTCTTCCGCCGTGATCTCTATATCCCTCAGGCATTGTACGACCATCTTGAACAGCTCCCAGTCGCCGAAACTCATTGAAAGCTCCTGCAACACACAATCAGCACATCCAACACTCCATTAGAATTAGAAACAGTGAAAACCTAGTAATTTAAATCAAAATGACTGCTGTTTCATAGATAATGTAATTCTTATCTGGAAAGATTTATAAAACAATATTTCCCTATTGACTAGTAAGATAGACATACCCTTATTAACTCACAATACCTTACCAATCGATACACGCTTGCGTGGACTCATAAGCAAGGGTCTTGTATCAGGATAAATCATCAAAAAGAACCCATCAGCTGTACGATCCTTTTAAGAACCTTTACTTATTTCGGTATTAGGATTTTAGTCCAGTAACGATTCCCATATAGACAAATGGTAGAGAACAAATAGTTTCAGGGAAATTTGCTTCCAGTTCTTCTAACGCGAAGGCCTACTGGAGAATTGTTACTTATCCATAATCCTCAGAACGAAATTAGTTATAAATGCAGTTTGGAAGTCGGAGAACCTACTTTCTTGAGCTCATCCAGGTCGCAGTGCGCCAAGACTTTGCCGGTGATGTTGTTGGCTCGGAAATTATCTTGATACTTGGGCAGCACCGCAGCGTTCAGCCCCACGATTTTATTGAGTAGACTACACAGATCCTCTAAAGTCATGCTCGAGAGATGCTTTTCAGGCGTATCACTCTGCAACACACAAGGGATTTTCCATCAACTATTATGCATTTAGAGAGTTAAAAAGCAATTTACTACCGATCGCTAATTCCTAACGTGTAAAATTCGTGTGATCATTTTTGGAAAGGAAGAACGCATAAAACTCAAAAAGCGGTAGTACGTACAAAACCCAAGTCGAAAAAAGCTGGAAGTCCCAATGAAATGCAATTGCCAGAATAACCTAATAAGTGGATAATAGCTATTTCATCTCAGTGTTTAACATAATTGAAAAGCCTTTCTCAGTGAAAGGGAATGGTTTCTATTACAGCCAAAAATATTTTAAAAATATGATAGAAACGATCAATGTCAGGAGATTCCCACCAGAATGGTGTCGAGGTCCTAAGCATTCCTAGAATAAGAAAGAAACAAGCAAAATTTTGCAAGATATTGCTCACCAGAATTCCTAACCCTTCCTAGAATAAGACAGAAACAAGCAACATCTTCAAGACATAGCTCACGAGAATGGTGTCAAGGTCCTAACCCTTCCTAGAATAAGACAGAAACAAGCAACATCTGCAAGACATTTCTCACGAGAATGGTGTCGAGGTCAGGCAGGTTCATTTGTGACGCGGGAGGGGGGATGTTGAAATCCAAAGAACCTCCCACATGAGATGCCAGGGGCGCGGGGAGATAGTTAGGGGGCTGAGGCGGGTATCCCCACATTAGAGGGTTCAGAGAGGCGTGATGAGGTAAACTTCCCGTCGACACTTTCTGGTTGCTGCGCTGTATCTGGAGAGCAAGTACATTTTGCAATTAGGGACGCTTGTTTTTTTTTGCGTCTAAAGAGAAAAGAATGAAATTCTACATTAGCATATCCTCATTAGGAATCAGAATCAGTTTAGTAGTTAGGCAATGCGCCAAGAGGTATCGTCAATGAAGATGTCCCGAGTTATTGGTTTATCGCAGGCACAAGAAACAAGAAGAAATAAATAAATTGAAAGCATAAGCATATTTTAGAATGTTAACCTGTCTCCTGGTGAGCGTGGAGGCTTTGCTGGCGACATCGTAAGGTGTCTGGTAGTTCCACATGGGCGCAGGCGTGGACGCGACATCGAACTGCGGCTGATCTTCCTTGATCACCTGTCGTAATAATACCAGTCATGGATATAATATGATATAATATAATATAAGATATTATATATATTATTATAATATAATATAATAAGAATTAATAAAAAAGATGCGAAGCAGGTCACAATTACGACCAGAAAAGATTTCAATATTAATAAAAGGATCATTTGAATAGTTAGCGTTCATCACCTTTGCAACAAATTGAAGTAAAGAAATAATGGTGTAAGAGCATTAAAATGGATGTGCATTGCACATGAAGCAAGAAATAAAAAGCCTTACCGAGACTATAATAAGGACACATTATTTGTAATTTTCTTGCTATCACAAGGAGAAATTTTTCAGAACATTTGCAATAAACATGACTCACCTTTCTAATGAATGGATCCAAGTTTATGGTGAATGGCAAGAAGACTTTCATGTCCGCAACATGCAAGGAAGTTTTGTGCATGGACAAGAAAATTTCAAACTTTTTCTCGTCTTTGTCCATGATCAGTAAAGGCTCCATGTCCTTGTTGTTCGGAATGAGGTTTTTAATCCTGCAGAAAAACTATTTTGAAGAACACGTATATAAAGAATTATTACAGGGAGTTGAATAATTACCTATATTCGTAGGAAATTAAATGATGAATTACATGAAGCTAAATGATCTATAGGACCATTTGATGCATGCTCTAACGAACTGTTTTTGTTAACTTCCATATTTATAATGAGACATACAAGGCCATAATCAACACGAACTCTTCACATTAAACAAGACTAATTCACGTCTGCAACAATTCGATTAGCGCTGCAAGGTCTAGGTATTGGAATACGATGCTTAATTAGACTCAGGATTGGACTAATTACTTGTCATAAAGATCCTTAAGGGAGATCTTATCCTCGATGGCTTCTTCATGCACTTCATGATACATGATGATCCACGAGGCGCGATACGGCCACTGCTCGATGATGTTAATCCACGACGCCAAGTGGTACCAGTTGAAGTCGATGTGGAACGCCTTCAATAACCTGATCAAAATTACAAACTCAATCAATATTCGTAATACGTAAATAAAAAATTAAGGCGTCTTATTAAATTGCATCGTGGCCAAGAGTCTACTAACAGTAAAAATATTTCCAAGAAAGTTCATTCATTATATTTCCGATGCAAACCTTCGAACTAAGAGCTTTCATTATCAGTTTAAAACGTCAGTACAAATAATAAAGTCAATTTGCATGACTAAAATAATAAGGGAAAAATTTGCCTGCAAAAATATCAAGGTCAAATTGTTCGAGAGCCATTAAAATCGAAATGAAGCTCAAATGTCATCACGTATCAGCTCCTTAACAATATATGTAGGAGAAAGTGGTACATTGGGGACAGTGGGACACATGAATTATTGTTCATATTAAAGGTTAATGTTAAACAACAGTGTCGGGTAGTAATGGCACACAAGTCAGTGCATTAAAGGACGTGGCAGAGAGGCGCGTTGCACCCTTTGCAATACCGTATCCAATAATTAACGCGTCCAACTGTCCCCCATTCACTTTCCCCTAGATATCAAGTATCATCATAAAGAGAAACTCGTACACCACATATTAATAATGAACTTATAAAACATTGCGCAAAAACATGAAACAAGTTTAATTCAGAGTTTCTCACCTGCCGGTGATGTAGACGACGTTCATGAGGCGTCTCATGGAGCGAGGGTTGATGTCACTGAAGTAGTCGTCAGTGAGGAGCACCTAGAGGGAGGCAGAGATAGCAGATCAGGTTAACGAATATCGTGTTCCATTACGCCTTGTCTTAGTTAAATATATTTGCGGTTAGAGAATGAAATATTTCGAGGGCTGCATGAGAAATGAAAATATAAATAAAAACGTACTACTTATACTCGCGGAAAAGTTAAATAATACCGTCTAGCGATATATTCAAATAAACTCGTTCACTCTTTGACCCATTTCACTCCAAGAAAGAGAGCAATCGAATTTAAAATCTATGAGCAACGTCATCAAAGAATATTCCTGCGACAATATGGAAATGTAGGCACATTCTAGATACCGAGGCTCAAATTCCCCAGATTATTAATTTGTTTGCATGACCCTAAATGGGATCATAAGCGAGTTGCCATGACCATACACAGGATATTAAGTGAGTAGATGTGACCCACCTTTGTAAGGTCTTGAGCGCCGCCCGCCCTGTTGAGGTTGGAAGCAATGCTGGACGCGATGGAGTCGGACTGCTTGAGGAGACGGCGGCTGCCTTTACTGGGGTTACGGCGCATGCCGGCGGCCTGACTTACGCCGCTCTCCACCGACAACCGGCGACTCGTGGGTATCTGCATGTAGTTTTGTTAATAAGTAGGCTGAGTAGAACGCTAGGCAAAACTTTTCAATGGCTTTCCAAAATTTAAGATGGAAACCCTCTAAATGAAAAGGTTTCAACAGAAGTCGAGGAAAACACTCTCAATGAAAGGGTTTCGCGATTTTCCAGGGAAACCCTTTAAAAGCATGTACGATCACATATAAAAAAACTACTTATAAAAGCATGAACGAGTCATGTAGTGGCGACGTTAAAAGAGTCAGGTTCGAAACAAATCCCTATTAAAAGCATGGACGATACTTTTATTAGTTTGGAAATAGTAATTAGTTTGGAAATAGTAATTGTGTAGAGTGATGTTCACAACTCTCGTCCGAACCTTAACGTGCCTTCGGAAGCCAATGTACACAATAGCAACACGTCGCGTAAGTATCTGATTTATCGTAATCAGACCGACTCTTTCTCGCTCTCTCTGTGTTGCCAGTATACGTGCCGTGTTACCAATTGTGTTTCACTACCAACCAGCGGTGCCCCGTCGGATTACTTGTACAGTAGTGACTAGTGAAGCGTAATTGCTGGGTCTACTAACATGGCTGATGCCGCCCATGGCTGAGGTGGTTGCCACGCTGACAGAGTCAGTTTCGTCCACCCACAAGGTGCCCCCCGAGCGGTTGCGGGCTCGCTCGGCCACCTGCTGCGCCTGCTTCACCTTACGCAGCCCTGAGTTCTGCAGGTAGAAGGGCAGGTGCACGATGTTGCGCAGGTAGTCGTGCCCGCTGATGCTTGACTCGCTGAACACGCGGTGCACGTGCAGCTCTATTGCCTGCACACGTCAACGTGATAGAAACGTTGACATCAACAATATTCTTTAATTTTATAGTACTTAGATATCGTTAACATAACATAACATGGTGATGTCGGCGCTGAAGTGTAGGCCTGATGTGGCCTGTCGCCGATTCTTTTCCTTTTCGTGCCTTGTTCATAGATCTAAACTCGTGTCATTTGACCGGATGTTTTCATGACTGACGATAGTTTGAAGTAGCTACTAGACTTCCACTGGGTTCGATAAGGAGCTAGGCATTTCAAATCTGAACATATATTTTTCCATAGCTTTATCTAGTCTATTCTTGAACGTTAAGGATGAATAATAAAGAATGTTTTTGTTAGAATTATATACATGATGAATAGTACTACAAATTCATTAAATTGTTATCGATATCTTGTACATATCGATAAAAAAGTCGATTTACTGTTGACAAAATAAAGTATCACAGACAATAATTGTGAATAAGGGAGGAGCTTCAGGCCTCGGAGATAACATAATGATGAATGGTGAGTGGAGTGCTCACCTTACGAAAATTAACGATGATGAAGGACAAGCAAGCGATGCTCACCTTGGTGATGATGTGAGGGTCGATAGCGAGGACGATGATGAATGGCGCCGAGGAGTCAGTGAAGAGCGTGTTGACCGCGTCGAGCACGGAGAGCACCTTCTCCTGCTCGCACGTGTCCAGTCCGTCCACGATGGCAACGAGTCGCGTCTGCTGCTCGCTGAACGCGTCCAGGCATTTCACCTGCGCACCAAGTACGACAATGTATCAAAATATAACTCAGTACTCACTGCAGTGAGTGACAGAGAGAGCATTTTCTCGTCGACGATAATGTGAAGTTACGGACGGACGGACGGACGGACGGACGGACGGACGGGCGGACATGGCAAGCACAATAGCGCTTTTTTTATAAATGAGAAAATGCGCTAAAAATTGTTCAAATATAACTTAGTAAAGGTCTATCACGACTACTGGACAGTGGCGAGTGGAATCCCCTAACAAGGATTCAAGGGTAATACTCTATGGAAACCGGTTTTGAACACTTCTATAAAATTCTATGGATGCGACATCATACATTCGCTCAAGTTAAAGATGACATATCAGCAATTTGTGTTTTTCAAGTATTAAAAGGCTGATATATTCCTGCGTTTTTGCAGTATATTTACAAGCAACAATTTTAAGATGCTCAACTTAAAGCACAAGCTCAATTTTATACGACTGATTAAGAATTTATTACACAAGTACCGGTATATTTTATTAGCTGGTATCAAATAACTAGTAAAACATTTATATTATACAGTGTCGTCAAATAACTAGTTAAACATTTATATTATACAGTGTCAGCTTTAGCATTCGAAGGCCAATAAATAATCGGACAAAAAATTGCAAAAATTGCGGTAACACGCCGGTCATTGGCACGGTTTTAAAATTTTCCTTCAACCTCGTTCATCTGAATATATTGGACGCGGACGATACAATCAAGCACGGTTACCCTGACATTTGCCAAGCTTAAAAACACCTCTGACTATTGAACAGGCGTATCTGAAAAAAATCCGTAAAAGACCAGGAATAACGAAAACAACGTTGCCTGAAACTCACCATGTCGACCATAAGCATGACTTCGCCCTTGAGGGTGTGGAGGTAGCCCTCTGCCTTGAGAGTGTCTAGTTTCGAGACAGCCCTCATGAGATGGCGGCGGTGCGAGAACACAAGGGACACGAGCATCCTGAAGAGGGTGTGCAAGTTGGCGATAAGCACCACCGCTACCAGCGCGATCGACGTGTACAGCAGAGGGTTGATCACGTAGCCGTGATACGGACGACTGCACAGACGCAAACAAAACTTTTTGATGCATGAGGGGTTCATGGCACATGACGGCATGGATTATTGGACATGATGAATTACCTTACTGGAAATTGATTAGCGAACTAAATACGTGCTAGTTGCATTGAAATACATAACGTATAGAGTACATTTCCTTACTGGAAATTGATTAGCGAACTAAATATGTGCTAGTTGCATTGAAATACATAACCGTATAGAGTACATTTCCTTACTGGAAATTGATTAGCGAACTAAATACGTGCTAGTTGCATTTAAATACATAACCGTATAGAGTACGTTTCCTTACTGGAAATTGATTCGCGAACTAAATACGTGCTAGTTGCATCTAACTACATAACCGTATGGACTTCATTTCATTACAGAAAATTTATTCGCACCTTGATATACAGACTTCTATGGTCCTCTGAGCAGGACTTAACGTCTCTAAGAAAAAGATTTAACGTTTGAGCGTGATGCATCAAGAACAGTACAAGAAAAATAGACCAATATGCGAAGATGTGTGAGTAGAGTTGGGTTGAAACGTAGTAAGATTGTGAGATAGGCTCTGGAGTGATAATAAAAACAATGCGGCGCACAAGGAATTGAGAGAAAACAGGATGAACGATCAGATAAAGAAAAGTGTTTAAGGGTCGATATATTATGGAATATCTTTTTACTCAATAACTATGAGTATTGGCGTATCATTATGCAATGGCCAGAGTTAACTATGACACTACGCTACTTCAAAATATAAAAGTATAATAATCACGCGGGGGTCACTCTGTCAAAATATCGAATAAATAATTAATAGAGTCATGAAACATCCAGGTTTTTTTTCTCTTATTCAAATGATAAGCGCCAGTTCCGATGATATTCTCGGACCATGACGGACATCACAAGGACGGGTCGCTATCATCGTTCAACTCACGAGTAAGGGTCGCTATCATCGTCGGCTGCAGGTTCCTCCTGAGACTCGTTGCTGTTATCATCGTCGTCCTCGCCGCCGTCCCCTCCCGTCAGGTTGTTCGTGACCGGCATGTCATCGTTCAGCGCTGCACCAAAGCATGAAGTTTCTTAATTTTTATCAAAAAATTACAGTCAGATATTAAAAACTAATTTTAGGTTAAATAATAAATACTGAATTTAGTGCTGAGAATTATTTTTCTAATGGTTCTCCAATTTATTATATATATAAAATATTTCGGTGAAATGGAAACGCGATTTTCCAATTTTAGCAAATTTAAAGAGCAAACATGTAAGTAGTATAATGAAATGAACAAAAATCAGATAAAATTTTTAATTTGTCATTACAAAATTAATTCATTATAAAACAAAGTAAAATAGATTTTAACATTCATTTCCTGGAGCGTTACATACTTATTACTGCAGGCTCTTCAGGTTCGTAGCCCCAGGCGTGGAATCCGAAATTAGCAGCGAGTGTGGACACGGTGAGCACGCAGAACAGCGTCACTAGGTAGATCAGCACGTATGGGATGCAGCACAGCCTTCTGTATCTCCACGGACTCGTGATTCCTTCTGTTCGAGGGGCAGAATCGGGGATTTATTCAACAATCCACATTAATCGTCTGGCAACGAAATACAAGGATACAGGTACTAATCCACACGAATCGACAACAAACGAAATAGAGAGATAGGTACGTACTAATCCACACGAATTGATAATAAACGACATACAAGGATATAATTATCCAGACGTATTGATAATAAACGAAAAACAATGATATACTAATTCACACGAATTGATAATAAACGAAAAAGAAATATATAATAATCCATAATAATCGTCAACAGAAGTACCAACAGTTACGGTAGTGGTAATACCTAGTTTTTATTGAACATTATATGTGTGATACAAACTGTCTTTATTAGAAGCATTATTGTAATTACAAATTTGGTTCCAGAAATGTATACGAGTAATTATCATAACGCAAACACATAATGGAATTGCCTATACACTATGGTATGCGCGGTAAACATTATAGCAGATGATAACATTTAATAATTCAATACAAACTCCAACCGAAGACTAAATTATAGTGCAAACTCTGAAATGCATTGATTCTCATGAGCACATTTTAGTGACTTTCTAATATATTTACTAGCGTTGCAACACAATAGAAACTAATAACACAAATAATAATTGACAGAGACCCGCAGTCAGCGTAAACGACATTACCATGCCACATACAAACGATCAAGATAAACAGTTTAATTGCCACAAAGCTTCGAAGAAATTAGGGTCAAATGCTTAACATCATGCCAAAATGCAGACGAGAAAATCACTTTTCAAGTACCGGTACTAAAAAAAGTACCATATCGAAAAAAGGAGTTGGCTTTTTAGCGTGTAAACAAATTTAACTCTCCGTGTTAACCTTCACCACTTCACTCATGGCAGCCATCCAGCATCATCTTCACGCTTTCAAACCATCTTCAGCTAGCTTGGACAGGTAAGAGAGGCAGGAAAAGTTTGGCATCAGAACTACACAAAGCGAACTTGAATGACCGGACACGACCTGAGTATGCACTGAAACACAACACTAAAGTACCTATACACTGAAACATAACACCGAAGTGTACGCTGCAACACAACACGCGAGTGTACACTGCAACACAACACGCGAGTGTACACTGCAACACAGCACGCGAGGGTACACTGCAACACAGCACGCGAGGGTACACTGCAACACAACACGCGAGTGTACACTGCAACACAACACGCGAGTGTACACTGCAACACAACACGCGAGTGTACACTGAAGCACAACACTAGAGTGCATACTGAGCGGGTATAATCGTACCACAAAACACGAGTAGAATGAAATCTTCAGTCACATATACAAGTATAATGAAGTGTTATACTGACGTGGCTTAGGTCTGAAGGCCCTGTAGAGGCGGGTGGAGAACACGCCGTACTCCTGCTCCACCTTATCGAAGAGCGACCCCAGCATGTGCACCACGGAGGACTCGCCGTCAGCGGTGTTGCCTGGCTTTGCTCCGTCCGCAAACACAAACCTGCACAACGGTTATTTATCATCAGCGTTTATTATCAACATAGATCTTGAAAATGTTAACCTCATCCCTTCACATCATTTATAACTAACTTTACTGCAATTTTTCTCTAATAATAAGAAACTTCATAACATTATATACTGAGAAACAGGTCTGCGCTCAGTAGGATATCAGGTCTATCAATTTGCCATGCATAATTAGATTCTTAGAGCCATGTTTCATGCTCCGAAAAATTTACGTGGAATCCGTAACAATTCATACATTTCGCACATTGTGAAGAAACGTGGAAGAAAATAATGCGAAAACGTGGAAGAAACGTCCGAATTTTACAATAGCCTAGCAACAGAATAAATTATTTCTCGGATAAAATCTTATTGGACTCAAGCGTTCATGGTATTTGGGATAAAATTTGATACACGAAAGGTTTCGAGATTCGAGAAACAAACTGAGGCACACCGAGGAAGAAAGAAAATGAAATTGACAAGTACATGGAATAAATGTTTTCCTGAATAGAACAAAACGAGTACATACTCGCATGAATCAAAAATTATTAACATTGAGATACAAACATACAACATCGATCATCATTTTTATAGCATTAGTTTGGAGGAAAATAACAGATATTCAAAGTGGAAAAAATCAAAAGGAAGTTAAGAAATGAAACTGACTTGAGGGGGCGCACGTGTAGGCTCTCCTTCCAGTTCCTGTACTGAGGCCCCGGCGGCGAGCAGAAGATGACTTGCATCACCAGCTTCAGGTTTGTCATGTAGCGCTCCAGCCGCACTGACAGATTGTGCCATAACTGAATCTCGTACCTGCGTCATATGAGTGAGGTTAATGAATAATGTCAGCCAAGGTAAAAAGGCTGATGAGAATGAATAATGTCAGCCAAGGTAACAAGGCTGATGATAATGAATAATGTCAGCCAAGGTAACAAGGCTGATGATAATGAATAAATGTCAGCCAAGGTAACAAGGCTGATGATAATGATAATGAATAATGTCAGCAGAGTTACCAAAGCTGTAAGTCGCATATACATCATACTCATAGTTACACCAAATAATAGAAATCAATATTGTTACTCAAGAGAAATTTAGATTTCAAAACGAATGTTTTTAACCATGATGGCAATGTGACATTTTTGAAGAAAAATAAATATAATATTTTTGGTCTACCTTCTCGATCCTTTCCACACGGCGATGAAGAAGATCGTGGAGATGATAAAGATGGAGCTGCCGATGCCGAGTCCAACTCGCCAGTCTCGGAGCGGCGCCCCTACCAGCAGCCCGCTGAGTACCCCCACGTGTAGCAGCAGCAGGAACACCAGCGGCGTGAATGTGAACATGGGTTCCACCCACTGACGGGTGAAGCTACGCATCTCCTCTGCAACCATACAGGATAAATAGTGAACATGGGTTCCACCCACTGACGGGTGAAGCTACGCATCTCCTCTGCAACCATACAGGATAAATAGTGAACATGGGTTCCACCCATTGACGGGTGAAGCTACGCATCTCCTCTGCAACCATACAGGCTCAAAATCAAGAAATTTTACCAATTGATACATTTTGTATCAATATTTGTATGGGTTAAAATATTGTAGGTATGATTAAAAAAATAGAAAAACCAATACATGAATTAATGAAAGAATTGTGTATGTAATATATAAGAGTATTTATGAATTAACGAGTTATTCTAAAATGACTCACAGGAATTATGAGAACGCATTGAATATGCAATAATTTTTACATCGGAAATTCTGAATTGAACCTAAATAATAATAATAATATGCGTTTAAAAATTAGTTTTCAAAGACAACACTTCTGAAGAATCCATTGTCTTGGATGTTACACATGTACAATGAATTTCTAATTTGATTTTCAAATAGGTAGGTACCTATTAAAAAAATTATCTTTCACAATTTTTCTAAGATATCAAAATTTTGTAAATTTTCAAAATTATTTATTTTGTCAACTGGTTCCTGTATTGTCTCTGACTTTATGCAATTGTGCAAAATTTCAGATCGATTGAACAGGTCAAATTGTGTCATATACCGTATGGATTATAACATTTGTAGCAGACGAAATTATTTTTTAGCTTTTTTAATAATGATAAAAAATTTTAATTTATAAAATTATTTATTCTGTCAATTGATTCATGCATTGTCTCCAACTTTACGCAAGGGTGCAAAGTTTCAGATCGATTGTAGAGGTGTGTCAAACATCGATAATAAGATTTGTAGTTGACAAAATTATTTTTAATTTTTTTAATATTGAAATTTTTTTAATTTTTAAAATCATTTATTCTGTCAATTGAATCATGCATTGTCTCCAACTTTATGCAAGTGTGCTAAATTTCAGATCGATTGGACAGGTAGAAGTGTGTTAAATATTGATTATAAGATTTGTAGCAGACAGACAGACAGACAAACAACAAGAAGTGAAGTTAAAGAGAAGTGTAGCAATAAAAGTAATTAAAATTTCATAGATGACTTGAGCCAAACCTTTGAGTTTTCTGATGAGGAAAGACTTGCCGGAGCCCCACTTAGCGTAGAGCCCCACAGCGATAGGCATCGAGAGGGAAGGTTCACTCAGGATGTCAGCTAAAGAAGACGAGTAAAGGTCGTATCCCAGCATGTTCTCGTTGTCTTCGTTCGTGTTCAAACGACCTGCAGGAAATAAATTCATTTTAAGGTGAAGACAAACCCTTCAAAGATACAATAATAATTATTGAAACTTTTGTTATTGTGCAATCACACGGTTTCGAATCTTTGTTACTAGGTACACTTCAATACCGAGATCTTTTTACCATTGTAAGTTTTAACGAGGGCTGCAAAAATTGATTCAAGTCCTCATTTCAAGTCAGCTCTGTCAATTGATTCAAGCTCGTTTTAGTAGAACATAGAAAATAAATAGTTTCTAGAAGTGACAAACTTGAAGAAATACTCGAAGCATACCTACATCTCGTACTGTTACTAGCAATAATTTCTATCAATAATAAGCAATAGGCCTGCTTTGCAAAACTTGATAGGCAATTTTCCACTGATACACATGGAATATTAATATTTCACACCATGTATGAAATCGACAAATCAAAAATACAATAATAACAACCAACGTCAAATATGAAATGCAAGATATAATGATCCACACGAATGGACAGTAGAAGAATCAATATATTACTTCAAATGTTTAATGAAAGTAACTATTATTATTATTATTATTAGGATTATGTGAATCTCGCACGACTTACGAGCACCGAATATTTGTCCTAATATTGTCTTTTGGTGAGCCAAGTCGATGTTGTAGGGCGTCTCTCCCGCTCTGTTGGGTCGGTACAACATTTGGCTGTTCTTTGGGTTCCGTAGTAAAATCTCAACTATTCCCTGCGTCAAAAAAATTAACATTTTAGGCACAAACAACAAATTAAACTTGTAGTCATTGTGATTGATCACTAAAGTATAAATTGAATTCGTTGGGCCACTAGAAAAATTTCCTTTATCCAATAAACAAACATGAAATATTAAGACACTATTTTGAAAATCCATATGCATTCTCGGAATTAAGTTGGGAAGGTAGGGAAACGTAACAATAAATAATGGAGACGAGTAATTCATTGTGTAAAATCATACCAATTTTGGATAACTAGTTCAAATTTTTAAGATAGCAGAGAGTCTTATCATCAAAGTTGAATGCAGTTCCCAATAATTCATGAAATGTTAATGCAGAATCAATACGTATATTTATGAACCCCTTAACCCCTTAACATTGATTTATTTTCTCACAATTTTGCTACAAAAACCCTAAGCTAATAGAACCATACCTTAGATCGGCCACGCATAGCGATGTGAAGGCAGGTGTCGCCCTTCTTGTCGGCACCGTTGACTTTACACCGCTTGTCGATGAGCAGCTGCACGATCTCGGCGTTCTTGGAGCGAACGGCGCGGAGTAGCGGCGTGTCGCCGTCTTTGGTGCTATGTTCCAGATCAGGGTTTGCCGTCAGCAGCAGCTGTTAACAGCAGTTCAGCGTCAACGGTAGTTGTGACAACACATTGAAATAAGTCATAGTAGATGTAGAGGCACATTAATACGTTACGGCAGCTGTGACGATCCTCAGAAATTAATCACTGAAGCAGTGAATTCAAATAGAAATGAGTCGCAAAAACTGTGGGTGCACAGCAAAACGTCGAAGAAGAAGCGACGACAAACGTACAAGATTAAACAAATAAACCATTTCCACTTAAATATTTCAATGCTTTACTAGTTAAGTACGTTTTGACATGGTTAAAAACACCCACCTTAACGACTGATGTGTGGCCTTTCTCGACTGCCCAGTATAGAGCGTTCTTCTTATCTTTGCCGACCAGGTCTACGTCAGCGTATTTCTTCATAAGGGCTTCCACGACAGCTCTGTGGCCGCCTCTAGCCGCGTATATCAAATTGGAGTCTTGGTTGCGGTCCTGCACCAAAAAGTTATATTTAATTATCGTTCAGTAGTTACTCAATTTCTCGAACGACAATGATCTATGTTGATAAGAGTTTCAACCATCTTTAAATGAGCTAGGCTAGCATGCAAAGATTTTGAAATAACGAGATAAGAAAAATATCAGTCATATTAGAATTATTTATTTGTTTTGCTTTAAAAATAGGAGACACTAATTAGGGCGAGGATTGATAGTAGAATCTGCATATCAACGAAACTATTGACAAAGATCATTGAAGATAATCGTTCGAGGAAAGGGAAATAGTTTTGGTAGAGAATATAAACACAAAAGCCAATCTAATACAGATAAAGACGACCAAAGTTCTACAATATTTTATAAATACAGTACAAATACGGACCATTACTTAGTCCTCAATATAAATGAACAGCTATGATAGATAAAGATATAACTAACACCTGAATATTAGCGTACCTACAGATTTCAGCTTCAATAGATATTGATAACTTTCTTACTTTACCTACTGAGTTTTAATACTCAGACTCGATGGATATTGATTAGAAGATTACCTGAATCTTGACATACCGATGATACTCAGTTTCAATACTTAGATTCAATAGATATTGATAAGAATATTACCTAAACATAAACCAAGTCAGATGCAATACTCAGATTCGGTTAATTTTTATAAGGATCTCACCTGAATATTTACGTAAGCACCAGCGTTGAGCAAAGCCTGGGCGATCTCCGTGTAGCCTTCCTTGCAGGCGATGGTGAGCGCCGTGCCTCCGTCCTTGTCCAGGGCGTTAACGTTCGGTTTGTGGTCCAGCAATAAGCGCACCAAGTCAACATAATTGCCTCTAGTTGCCACCAGTAATGCCGTCCATGAGTACTGCAACAAACAGTGACACATCAATCACATTGCTATAGTTGAGAAAAGAAGTTGACATCACGGAGATGACTGGATATTTACGCACAACCTTAAAAAGAATAAATATAAGGCCATGCATGAAGAAATTCAAGAGTATGGAAATATTTACTGACAGAACAAAATTCACCACGTTAACTGAGACTGGAGTCATGATGGAGAGTCTACACGAGAACGTTTGAAAAAGAGAAAAGAAATGGTGTCATTTTTAGAGTCACACAATATTACAATAGGCTTTCAGAGACTGCAAATAAAATATTCTAAATCATTTGAGGAGTCACGTTTACTTCGAGTCTTATTTTCATCCCCCACAAGAATGTTTGCACACACATCAGGTTTGCATTGCCCAGCTCACCATGCCGGTAGCGTCGGTGGTGGCTCCATGCGTTAACAACGCCTGGCAGATCTCAAGGTAGCCTTTACGAGCCGCCCATATTAATGGCGTCGTGCCGAACTTGTCTCCGATGTTGACTTTAGCTCCTTTACCGAGGAGGTCTTTGACGATCTGCGTGTAGCCCCGGCCCGCGGCCCACATGAGGGAGGTCATGTGGTGGGGCCCTTGCGTGTTGGGGTCGGCGCCGTGCTCCAGGAGGAGCTGCACCATGGACGTGCGCCCTTTGTAACACGCCCACATCAGCGCCGTCCAGCCGCCCTGCAGGTGCGGTATTCAAAATAAAACGCCAAGTTTCAGCATTTGATCAGAGGTTTTGCGTCTGAATCATGTATCGACGGAAAAAACACAAAAATAATCACTTACAGCTAAGAATGAAAAAAAAAAATTTACGAGGAGTTGCAGAATGAATTAAGAATGTATAGATTTTTGGCACACGCAAACAAAATAAATTGGAAAAAAGGTTATTCAACGCTTTACGGAAATAGTTAAGTGGGGAAAAAGTTATCAGACTCAACACCGTCGTAGAGCAAATCCTCAACTAGCTGCATGATACCTAATGATTAAAATTGATGCGGGATATTTTAGAGTAATACGAGACTGACGAAAAATGAACCGAAAAAATGCAGTGGATGTTACCATGTCTTTCTGATGAATATTGGCTCCGTGGTCGAGGAGTGTCGCCACGGCAGCATCATGTCCCTCCTTCGCGGCCACGAGCAGGGCGCACCATTGGTCCTGTACACGAATGTCATGAATTATGTCGTGGAGGAAACACGCTGGTACTAGAGCGTGCACTTTCACTCAAGAGACATGAGTAAACCGAATTATAATAAGATTACATAATGTAATATAAATTTTGTAATACAATATATCCTTGGCTCTCTTAGATAAAAATTTTAACTATAAACTGAACTCAAT
Source organism: Hyalella azteca (assembly GCF_000764305.2). Classification (NCBI taxonomy): domain Eukaryota; kingdom Metazoa; phylum Arthropoda; class Malacostraca; order Amphipoda; family Hyalellidae; genus Hyalella; species Hyalella azteca. The sequence continues at coordinate 144,889 of NW_025936830.1, read as the reverse complement.
AAAGTTTATTTAATAATTGAAATTAAAACAATTGCAGCGTTAAGTTTGACGAAGACTTTACACCTACGACGAGACGTTGGCGTTGAAGTACATCGAATCCCAGACTCAGTTTTCTAGAGCTAAATTTCAAAGCACGCATTTTGTTTTGGTGTTAATTGCCTACAAAATCCTTGCACAAAATATCGTGAATGTAAATATAAGAAATTTTTGGTCTATTCAGTTAATCACCAAGGACTATCCGTCCTGTTCAATGCCAGTCAGGAAAAATCATTTATAAAGTTTTGATCTTGACCCAATATCAGGTCAAGATTCAATTTGTGCAAATTTATTTAACATAAAATTTGAATTTTCATTTGCGTCATGAACATTAAAAATTTGTCACAACCATCAAAATTCCAAAATCATCCACCGAATTGAATTTTTAATTCAGAAACACCCACGTACTCATTTTGAACATTGTACAAATATTCCCCAAACATCGAAAAAAACGACAAACCAAACTTGGAGCATTCAATAACATTTTGGCTACCGCATTAGGAACTCAGGGCCAAAACTCACAAAACAAAAAGTCAGGACTAAAAACTTAGGTGGGCAAACCCCTCCAATTTGAAAGATCACGTCGCCAATAATAGCTGCAACCAAAAGGTCTCTTCGTAGGCAGGTAGCAACGAAGCATGAGATGGTATGTAGAGGTTCCACATCGCCCATGTACGTCAAATCCTTAATGTACGTACGTACGCCGACTCACACATGAATCGCAACAACGTTCTCCAAATATTCTATCTTAGGCAAACGTATAAAATATTAACATGAATAACTAAGTTTAAAATTCTAGTTGGGGCTCAATATACGCTATAGCTAAGTCCAAATTTACAAACGCTAGCTTCCACAAACTACAAAATTGAATCATCAAAATTAAAACTACATATGTGGTATGTACGAACATTTGCACCGCATGATAGATGCAAAAAATTTGTTTGAAGAATCGAACTAACTCTTAACTTCAGGCGAGCGGAACGCCGCTTCCAATATAATAGTAGGTGAATGCATTTGAATGTAACGTGTAAAATGAAGGCTTTTCTACCGGAATGTTTTTAACTAAAAAATGATTCAATAGACATTTTCAACAAATATCTACAGGTTACAAAATTTTGGACTCCTTGTCCAAAATAAGAACATCATCGGGTGGAGTTTTAAAGCTTTTTCAGTTATGTAATATATTTCACCTACAATAGAAAGAAATAATTAAGGTACATGCATTGAAATAGGAGATTCAAATAGTTTCGGAATAATATTTGCGTTATTTTGAAAATTTCACTCCAGAATAATTTCAACGATTAAAAAACATTGTTTTTAATTAACAAAAACCGCCCTTCATTTGAAGAGGGCTTTTTACTATTGGTTCATTCTTCAAGGCAGGTTGACTTTCATCAACGCATTAAAATTTTAAAGTTTGACAATTATTCGCTCATTCGTGCGCGATTTTTAAAAATTGCTAACACTGAAAATATGTATATACGTATAGGCCAATCCATTGTTCACGATTCAATGTATTAATTGGTGGTAAGATGTATCCTGACACTCTCGACAGTAATGAACTCTTCGACAAGTTGCATTAAATTACGAATATCTCATAGCTCGAAGCATAATTCGCTGAAATTAAGATATAATAACGCTTCTGTAAGTAAACATAAAGCGGAAGCAAACAATCTTCTAGAGCATTGATCGACCGAGGAGCCAGTTTGACTAAAAAAATGAGATAACATTCGGAGTTCGCTCCCCTCTGAAGCCGGCAACAATGCAGTGACATAGGGGAGACTCGCACTCAATCGCATCTCTCGTCTTGGCGAAAAAGTTGTCGGCAGCGAAGAACTCGCCGATAAAAACCTACTGAGCAGCTGCTATGCAGCTCTCGAACAGGAGCATTAAACACGAACATGCAGCTGCGTAGCCCAACCAATGTCACCGGGGCTGTCAGTTTCGCAGCTTACAAATGCAGCCTACGACTCGACTCGAATTATCTGTATTTCGTATCTTGAGAAGATGAATCGGAGAGTCGATATTGAGCTATGAACCTTCAAGATGCATCTCACTCTGCACTAAAGTCCAGTCAACTCCAGAAGCCATGCAGTTAAATACTCAAATATAAATTACGTCTTAGCACTGGAATTATTCTGTAGAGAAAATATGCGATTTATTTTAAGTCTCGTTTTTACTCGTCACTCAATAGATAGGGAAAGAAATAATAACTTATTTATTCGTTTCCTACAGTATTCTTATATTCTTGACGAGAATGAGTGAGCGACGCCTCAGTTTCTCGGATGTCGAATTATCCGGAAAGCAATATAAGTATGGTGAGAAATTTGCCCCCACGCTGTTGAAAAACATTCGATTCCACAATACATTTCTAATAACTAACATTGGCTAATGGGAAAGCGCTCGAATAGCCCTTTATCTACTTACAACGTGAAAATACTCGATACAGAAGAAGAAGAGAGTTGGACGGAGGGCGAGAGTACGAATGAATTTACATATTTCGTACTAATATGAAAGCAGTAAAGAACAATCAACATGGAGTTTAAGTTGCAATAGAAACTGACAGACAGAAATACTATCCGTTTTCATGAGTTCATTCTGTCAAAAAATTTCAAATCTGTTTTCATTATTATTCGGATTTTATCGGAAGCAGGGCACTGAGATTCCGAAAAAAAACTTGAGTGTTCGTGTAATAGAATGATTCGTATGATGATTGAAATACGTGAAGAAAAAAGTTCCTGCTGATCATCACAAAATGGGGAAAAAACTTGATAAGCTGAAGAATCGCAAATGGCGCATTTCTTGTAACAAAAATTATGAGACTTGACAGAAGTAATGAACGGGACTCAGAAGAGACACGCTTGTCTGACAACGTCGTTTGATTTATTTCAAGCCTGTCAGTCTTCATGAGTCATGCAGTCTTACCAAGCGAGCGTGACTGAGTTCTGCCGTAGCTCTCCAACAGAATTTCTATACATTTTATATGATAACGTAATTGCTGTCTAAAATACTAGCTAAGTCCTTTAGTCTTCATCAACAGTATTTTCTATGGCCTTCATGCGTCTCCATTCATGTAAGGGGGACATAGTATTTCCTTCAAAATTTGGTAAATCAGGGATGAAGACTATCAGTACATACAATTTCTGCTACATTCGTAGAATATTCAACTAAGTTTCAAAAAATCGAAGCCGCTCCTTACGGGCTTTGTTCGTGACACATTTTAAAACTGATTACATAATTACAACTATTCATTTGTCTGTTGTCTAGAAAACACTTGATCGTTATGTTGTTTTAACGATCTAAACTTCGATCATATTAATCATCAATTACGGATAATTGTTTATCACTGGTCCATAGAAGTTAGACCCATCGTCTGTCTGAGATAATGAAGGTGCAAAATGAGTAAAGAAAACGTTATCATAGTCTCATAACAAGACGAACGAATTTTTGGTCCACCTTATGATTGGTAAGTAGCGCATAATTTTCAAGAATGTTAGAAGACCGCTTGCAGAGTGCAGACCGTTCGTTTTGTACTAAAGTAAACCGCGGATTGAACGTTCACGTAATACAATCAACGACAGTACCAGATTACCAGTTTTATATTACTCCAAGTTCCACTCGAAATGAAGTTAAACAAAGTGTCATCCTAAATTTTGAATTTTTATTAAAATACATAATTCACAATCTGACAATTGGATTCATGTCGTAAATGAACGAGAAGTTAAACAATTATTTTTTCCTCACTAGAGTGGGTCGAGGGGTTTACTCTATCGGAGCAGCCGACCAAAAATTTAATTCATTTCCATCACAATTATGCATGAATTCATTTAAAAATCTATAAATATAGGACTGATCTTATTCATCTTTATGAAATTTAGATTTCCAATCAAAGGAATAAACCTTTAGACAAGTCACAAAAAAGTTAGTGCGCAGTGAGCTAACACTCATTGTTCTCAGCATGGATGGCTTGTGAATGTGGAACTGACATCAATTTGCATTTTTCAGGTTCGGTATGGATGTCGGCGCCGAGCAGCTAGGGTGAAATAAACTACTGGGCACTCACATTGTCCTCGGCGTTGATGTCAGCGCCGTGCAGTAGGAGCTCTCTGACGAAGTCAGGGAGGCCGCGGCCAGCGGCCACCATGAGGGCTGTAGCACCGTTGTCATCGCGGTCGTCGATAAGCACGGATCGCGTGGCCAGGTAGCCCTGTAGGCCGCTCAAGTTCTGGTCTTCGATGAACGTCTCCAGAGACTTGAAGCTCACCGACACCATCTGGTCGGACTGTGAACAAAAAACAACCTTCATTAGAAATTGAGCTAAGTTACCTAGCCAGGAAGTTTGACGTTGTATAGCGTTATTTGTTGGTATCGAGAGCAAAAAAAGGTGTCTAGTGTGATGGCAATGAATGTAACGAAAATTTTTCTTTTCAACGGGAAGTCAAAGAAGGTACTTGTGAGATTGAAAAGAAACAAGGAGTTTCAGCACCAATCACAATATCGTTCTTGGGAATTATCAATACAAAAACAAAGGAATGACATGCAGTTTTTCAGAAAATTATAGGCACATAAAACGAGAACGAAATTTGCGGAATTTAACATTAATTGGAACGCAGGAAACACACATCGTTCAAAAGGAAATAAGAATCAATGGGATAAAGAAAAAAAACAGATCCAAGCAAACAAGTAGAAAACTTACTGCAACTAAGAAGCGGTCGATTTTTTTATCCAAAATTTAACGCAATACTAAAATGAATACTTCAACGTAAAAGCACGTGTAACTGTATTTAAAGAATGAATATCTAATAAATTCACCACCAAATACTGTATAATCAACAATTGCTAACGATGGAATAAATTGTTTTATATTAAATACGAAATATAGATACAGCGATGCGAGAAAATTCGGTATTGTCCGTTAGTTAAAATCAACACGGTAATAGTATTACGGGCAGACAGAAGCCTGCATAGGTACTCTTCTAACAAACAGGCAAGTGCATCGTTATAGGGAGCCGAGTCAACACTGTGTAATTCCCCGTTATATTACGGCGAGCGACGGTTTCAAAGTTAATATAGGGATCAATTGTATTACAATTTGTTGGCGGATAACATGAGAGTTATGGCTTAAAAGATACAATTAGCACCATACGACCGCGGACACCTATATATAGGGTCTGATCTCTCTCAAATTCTGCATGGATACAATTTAAATTAGTAGAAGCCCAACACTGTAGCAAATAATATTTGTCAAAGTTGTACATGTACAAGACTATTATCAATTTAATTTATCGTCTAGACTCTAGATTGTTGAAACAGCGAATTTCATTTTTACTGTGAACAACAATAAAATTGCATTATGGAAAAATACTTAATCCTTTTTCAGACTTGAGCTAATATATAGGATGTTGACCACGCTAGTGTAATTTTTCCATAGAGTACATGTAGTTTCAAAAAAATCAACGTTTAATTAAAAAGACAAAACAATGTGAAAACGTGATGCTGTACATCATCTACAGTTGGGCATAAGATATTCAATAACGTCGAAAAGCAGTTTTCTCGATTCAACATGATAAAAATTGTATGGTGACAATTCCTGCTCATCAGATTACGCAAAAAGAATGAACATTAGGTCGCCAAAACCCATTTAATTCTCATATGCAAATGTTTCCTTCCAGGCGTAATTAAGTCTCCACTAAACATGAATCACATACAAGACTTTGCTACGTTGCGATGAAATTGGATAAATCATGATCCAAGCATATACAAATGATAAATAAGTCTGAGAGGAACTTTGAAATTAATATGCACGAGAAACTTCAAGAGGACGATGAATTATTAATGCAGACAGGGCAGTGAGCGAGAAGCTAAATCCAGTTTATTGTCGCTTGATCGCATGCAAATCGTTTATAATATGGCGCAAGTTATACCGTGAAGAGTGGTAGAACTTTCTCTCAGTGGTTCATCTGGAGTTGCGCTTAAAAAAGTACGATAGTAGGTAACTATTGTGTTCAAGGGGTCGAAAATTCATACAATGCTAGTATATTTCTAATACACATTTAATATATATCGACAAATTACTTGATTAACTAACCAAACTGGTACGTTTCGTCATACCCGAATACCGGTACTACACGCGGAAGGAGAAAACAATATGGATATGAGATCTGCGATTCAAAACACTCACTCATCAACTATTATATGAGCTAAGAACTATTTTCTACTCTCTTACACACTACATCAAACCAGAAGTATTTGTGAAATTCATACTAAAGAGGTCGGCTACGTAGGGAAATAAGCTACGGTTAACAAGAGGATAGAACCAATATATGTTGTCCGCGGTTGAGGGAAGTGGCTGTAGAATCGATCTAATTTATCTAGAAGCATATCACCCTCAATAAAAGTGTCACTCGAACGCGAAATAATTCACTAGCACCTCTAGTGTCACGCGCACGCACAAGTTGAGCAAGGCAAGCTCATCTCACTTTAGTGTGGTTCAGGAAAGAGAAGCGTCGTCCTGCCAACTGGATGCTTGGTGAGAGGCTCAACAAAGAAGACATTGATGGCCGACGACTGATGTTCAGAGATCCTGTCACTGATAGCATCGAGGCGCGTCTTTCCAGGGAGCCGAGCATTCCGCTGCAGCTCGGAGACGGCATATGAAACTTCATCTTTGTCTTAAACTTATGGGCAAAAGATTGGTTTTCATCCAAGTTTAATGGGAAGCTGGAATTTTCGTGAGTAGAGCCAGTGCTTGGCTCAGAATGGCTTGAATTCGACTGGTAATGTGGATAGGAGTTTTCGGAACAGCTGGTACCTATGTCAAGGGAGGGAAAAATTTTTAGGGAACTGCAATTCTCGGGAGATTTCCTGCGTTCCATGAGAGGAATTTTATTTTTTCCTCTGTCATCATCCTTGGCTTCGTTTTCAGGACTTGATCGTGAAGATTCTCCAGCTGCTGGAATGGCACGTGGAGCTTCTATAGAGTTGCAAAATATTGACGAAGGAAAATGGTCTGCGTGAGGTTCGTTTTCATCATGAATATACAACAAAGGAATGGCTGATTGACTGTCTTTGGGATTATATGGGGGATATGGCATTTCGATGAGGGATATCTCTTTGAAGACCGGAGACAGAAGTTCGCCGTTAGCCGAGTTTCCCGTTTCTTCGCGTACATATAAACGAAGTTCAGATGGGTTAGAGTGATAAGAAACAGTCTTTTCAAAGAGACCTGGTATAGAATTAGGACCTTCGTTGGGGGAAGAAGCCATGGACGGAGGGGTGAACGTGAACGATGGAATATCATCGTCAGTCCTTAAAAAATGTCGAGCAAAAATTCTAGGCATTTTCAATATTAATAAAAATTTCCGAAGTATTCAGAAGATTTTTAAGGCCAGAAATAATGTATGAAAAATATAATCATAGGGCAAGCAGAAAATCCAACGGCGAATAACCTGTAGGGAATTATTACATACGAAATTCAATGCGTTAAATAAACACAGACTGTACTTGATTCTCGATAATTCTTAGCATAGCAGCAGTGATATACCTTGAAAAACACTAAATGCAAAAAATCTTACGAAGAGGAATTATAACCGTCATACTTACTTCGCTCACAGCCATCAGTGATAAGTCCAGGTCAGACATGGTGCAAAATATAAAGAATTTGGGATAAAAACGTTAATATATTCACTTGGTTCGAACACCACACAGGGGCAGGCAGAGGCTATGGTAAACCGGGTTTCAATTGCGCAGTCAATTGTGAAGTTCAAAGAACGCATCACTGTTACTCGGATATCAAGTATGGCTTACTTGAGTGAGCATTCCAATACCGATGAATTGGCTCATTTTACGTAAATTACTACGATTGCTACGAAGTAATAGAAAGTACAAGTACCTAATTCACTTAAATTGTTCGATGAATTTTTCAACTCATGGAAGACCTCGAGCAATCTTCACAAGAAATTGGTTCATCAATAATCCTTTCAAATTTTTCAAAGAGAAACATTTACAGGCACCTATCAAAATAACAAATTCCTCTCTGAAATATTATTGATAGACTTTACTAAGTGTAAGATCCACTATAAATACTGCAGTGGTCATGTAAACACTTGAGCTGGCGCCGCGTAATCAGTGCAGTGAGTGCGTTGTACGCACCATAACACCCTTCACGAAACACTGGCCTAACATGAGGCTAGGCAGCCGATCTTTCCTCTACCTGTGCCAACTATACACTTGCCCTGCCTGCCCTACCCTACCTATTTTTCAGCGCGGTAAACCTCACCCAACCGCAGAGGAAAGACGTAAACAAAGTAAGAAGAATTAAAAGGACTCTGAGTCTCTGAGCCGGCAGGATGAGTGATGGAGGTTAAGCTCAATTTGGACCGGTTCTTCAGAATTTGAATGAAGTATAAATAATTAAAAGGAACCAGATTTATACACAAAATTTTTTTATATATTTTACATACATAAACTGTAATAGGTGATATTCGTACCTAAATAACAGATGAAAGTTGATCACACCGTTTTTGGTGAAAACAGTAGATAACGAGAAAAAAATGATATTAGAAAGTATTTCGGATCATAATATAACGACTCACATTTCTATTTACATTAAAAATCTGCCGCGTTTCTTCAAGTACAATTAATTAGCATGTCGAATTTTCTCAATGTTTCATAGTGACCTTAATTCAGAATATACCTAACTTTGAAAATACTTTTGAGCGTCAGTAAGTAATGGATTTCAAATATTGAATAATCAAAATCAAATCAGCTATAGATGTACTAAACTGAAGTCAAACCAAAGAATGCTTGATGGCGCACATTGCAAAAATAATTTTTTAATAGTAAAATAGCTAGCTTTTTCAAAGTGGTGAATATTCCATCAATCTTTGAAGTTAGGTAATTCGGGAATTTCCCGGTAAAATTATTTGAACGGAAAGAGGGGGAACCGTTTTATTATACCTGATGGTGACCAAGAGCTCAGGAAGTGTCCCACCGGCGTTTAAAGCCATTGTCTGGAATGTTACCTGGCATGCAGCAGCGCAGCGGCTTTGAGAAATAACCGTCGTCTGAGCCTATATTATGTCGGAATACTGCCATACCGAGTTTCAAAGCTGGCAATTTAAGAACCGCGCAATGAATAGTATTACAACACATGACTAAAACACTAACTCGAATAAAGGACGGAAATGAATGAAGGAATTGCTGAAAAGCAGTATAAATACTTTGTAGCTGAAGTTAAAATATGACATCCCTGAAAAATGTGCGATGTAAAACTTTGAATCGAAAGAGACTAATCGAATCGTTTTGTATTTATTGCTCGAGAATTAGATGCATTATTATTAACTCAGTTACTTTGAAGGAATACATTTGAAAATCGTAGGTGAAGACGCCGATTATGGATATCAACGCGTTCATTATTTTAATTCTGAACAGTCGTATTAAGTTTAATCATGAGTGAGACAGCAACGTATTTCTGATAAACACACCGAACAAGCCATGACTAGAAATGTAGTTTGTGAATCAGAGACTTATACTTCCATCGTTTAATAATTCTATTATTAACATAATATGACGGTGAGTTGTGAACAAGTATTAATACGTATATTTATACCCACAGAAAATTAGAATCATACATTTATTCTTGTGTAGTACATTTATAGCACTGATTAATTAATGCGTAGTGATCAAACAAATATGAGACAGCACCTAAGAATTATCGAAAATTGACAGAAAATTTGTCCTAAATAATATTAGAAAGCAAGGTCAACATTCCCATACATGTTGTGGTACGTTTTGACGTTGATGGTGTGAGCGCTGAGGGTACCGCAAGAGTTAGTTTCCAAGTCAAAATATCGCGGAAAACAATCAAGTCGCTGCCGTGCGTCATTACACATTACGCCTCAAGACTTCCGTGTGCAGGCGGCACACTCACACGGTCGTGGGGACTCGCGATCTTTAACTAATTTTCAACACTCGGAAGTGCGCAACTAAATAATAACCTTATAGCGTAAAAAACAAGTTACATGATTACAACTTTGAAATAAACATTTTTCAAGCAAATCAACAACTGTATTAGATATCAAATGTAAAGATTCAATTTTAAAAGTTTAATTTTAGCACGACTCGGACTGAATATTTTTTCGCATTCTACCTTCATACCGATTTTTCACCAGTAGCTTTTTCAACGATAAAACATTACTTGGAGCTAGGGTTTGGAATTTTGAGGAAAATTATTTCATGTCCACTAATCTGCTAACAATAGCTGAAACTGGCAGGCATTCCCATAAGAATAGCATTGATGACGTTTAATGTATTCGTGAGCAAGTGTTACGATACGACAGCTAGTAAATATAACAGCGCCCATCATCCATTTTCTCAAGATGAGTCAACCACACCGCGGCGATAGCACCGAGACCGACGCCATCGGCAGCCACGGGAACTTATGAACCGCGTGCACACGTGAGCACGTGAAGCAGCCACGGGAACATATGAACCGCGTGCGCACGTGAAGCAGCCACAGGAACACATGAAGCGCGTGCGCACGTGAGTACGTGAAGCTGCTCTCCTCCCTCGCACTGACAGTTAACTGACAGCAGCTTGAGGAGTCGCTCGAGCCAAATATTTAGTTTCAGTTAGCGTAACAATACCAAGAAACATTTCTTCTCGACGCGCAAAGCTCTGCAGTGTACATGTTACACCTCATGATTAACAATGGCGCTTGTCACGGAGCAGAAAATTGGAATTTTCAAGTTTAATTTTAGTTTTAGTCAACCTGAGAATCAAAATAGGCGATTACAGTAAAATCTGAAGATAAAAGCAACGTAGAACATAGTGACAAACCAGGGGATTTCTTAGGATCATTTCATTTCTTATTACATAATTTACTCAAGATTTAAACCAATTTCTTATGCATGATAATGTACTGCTGGTATCAATGATACTTTACTCAATTTACTGGTCGTGGTCTGTTTATAAGACTCAAGAATGAACTTAAGGGGAATCTAGAAATTTCTGGCTTACCACTATGACGTAGAATGTACAGCGTTATTGTATTTCATACAAAGCCATAATTATAACCTTAATAAAATTGATATTTCGCAATAAAAACCGAGTGTTCGACCTACCGACTTGCGAGGATACGTGGTGAGCACGAGGGGGATGGCCGTGTTGTTGTTGAGCGGAGGAAGGCGATAGGTGGATTGTACTAACATATCCATGACTACGTCGAGCAGTTGTAACAACTTCAAGAATTATTGAAGTTATCGAAGTTATTGCTAATAACTTGAAGTTATCTACAGAATTATTTAAATAAATCTACTTGAAATTTGAAGAAAAAGATACATACTCAAGAAGATTGCTTCGGAATAAAACTCGCAAGACTCGCGAACTATACGACGAACACCACTATCACAGGACAAACTTCCGATACGTAACATTGTTTTCCAAAAAAAACGCTCCAAAGAAAATTACTTCAATGTTTAATTGCACAGATCGCCGAGAAAAATTGAGGTAATGAATAGTGTAACAATTTTAAACCAATCAAGTAACAACTGGCACCAATTATTAGTCTATAAAAGATATAACTACTGCGCGGCTAAGGATTCATCCAGAGCCAAACAAAATCAATTATATGTTTGCAATCTGGAAAGAAAATATGTCATAATGAAAATCAGCATATAACTGATTAATCGCTTTAAAAAATGCAACTGTCTCTTACATCATGCATTCGAGTTATGAAATTCATTAATTTCAAAACGGCAATTATTAAAAAGAGGTTTGAGGAAGTAAATTTTTACCAACGAATAAGATCAAGGCCTCTCTAGGAGCTCAGTTGAAAAACGACCCCGTCATCAAACACGCTTCATCTTAGCTCAGTCGAAGGGAGGGTACGCGAGAACAAACAGTTTTTTCAGCGCAGATGTGAAGAAGTGCCCTGCATTATCCGCAGGGCGGACCTTGCCTTTAGTATATCCGCCCGCGTGATCGCCAGGAAGTGCGGCAGCGAGCGTAGAGGCGCCTCCTCTATATACGCCTTTCAGATTGTTCAAACAGCGCTAGCAAAAACTCGATTACCGTTTCTGCAAGTCGTTTCTAAATGATTATAACAATAAGAATTTGCATGAATTTGGATCTATAAAGTTATTAGCTCAACTGCATATTTAGCATAAATTAAGGCAGCGTTCTATAACTAGGATAAAAGCTGGTGGAATTATTTCGTTAATGTTCGGTCAATTAAGGCATACTGTCTCTTTTCAAGAACTTTAAGCCATTAACAACACTTACAGTTGTAAAACAATGATAATATCACAAAACTAGAATAAATAGTTTCTTCAAAATTATGTATTACTGGTTGTGATTCTAAATTACACCCTGATTCTGTCACCAGCAGTTTTTATCTTCTCCCAAATGGCTAAAATCGGGTTATTACGGAAAAACTTGAAGCTAGGTTTGGCATGTAAAATAGGTGCATCTTGATGCAACTGTTGCTTTACCAGTGCAAACGTCACTACATGAAACTGACACACCAACTCGGGCGTCAAATAATTCCGTTAAAACAACATTAATATGTATACTGAAATCAATCCGTATGATCAACAGCACACGATGGCTTCAGATTTACAAGGAACAAAGCCCGAAAATTGCAATAAGTAACGATTCCTGTTCTGCCGTTAGCAAAACAGTCATACACCGAGACAGAACAGTCCTCTCATTTAAAGTAGACGTATTGGAATAGTCGGAGTCTAGAAAAGAAAAAGTTACCGAATATTCTAAAAAATCATTCCTAAACCATCAAGTTGGTACCTACGCAAATATTTTTCAAGATACCCTCACTCAACACTTGATGATTGAGGAATTTCGAAATCAGCTAATGGAATTATATATATTTCGCATCACCTTTTCGGCTTCTAGGTGAGCCATCATTACTGCAAAATTTAATTGATTCAAAATGCAAATTTTCTAAAGCTAAAATTAAAAACATTTTTAATCACTTTCATTCAAAAATCTCTTTTATAGCGCGGCACATTGAAACTGACAGTTTTTCAAATGTCCACCTCAAATGTACATCTAACAGCAAACACACAATTTAAATTTTCAGAGAACAGACACAGGAGTCCTCAAAGCTACCACTTGAATGATTCAATTGTCAGAGCGCAGCAACAGTGAGATAAATTAAACATTTCTCATTAACACGACGAGAGACACAATATTGAACACTCCCCATTAACACCACGAGAGACACAATTGAACACTTCTCATTAACACGACGAGAGACACAATTGAACACTTCTAATAAACACGACGAGAGACACAATTGAACACTTCTAATAAACACGACGAGAGACACAATTGAACACTTCTCACTAACACGAGAGACACAATTGAACACTTCTCATTAACGTGACGAGAGACACAATTGAACACTTCTCATTAACACGACGAGAGACACAATTGAACACTTCTCACTAACACGAGAGACACAATTGAACACTTCTCATTAACGTGACGAGAGACACAATTGAACACTTCTCATTAACGCGACGAGAGACACGTCAGTAAACAATCCAGCAGGGCACTCAGATGCTCACTGCCGAGCGCGCTGCTCTGCACGCATTCAGGACCTGAATGCAGTGCATGACGCTGTTGCACTGGTCACGTGGTTAACGGGTGCCCGCATACAACGTCCAGTCGTACACGTTTTCTTGTTCACTTTTGAAGGACGCAGTGACTGGTGGCGACACGATGACAAAAAATGAAGTACGATCTCAGAAAAAGGAAGTTATATTTAATTTCATGCACTACATGGGTTTTCGTTACTGCGCACGCTATTTGTGATCAGAAGAAGCAGAGAATTGTTACAGCTTAATAATACTTATATAATTTTCCGGTATTGCGCATGCGGATTTTGCAGGCAAACAAAACTGCTTTGGTAAAGAACGATGACAATTAGTAAGTGAGTAGCCCAGAATGAAAGTGATAGTAAGATCCACAACTTAAGATATGAGAATTATGAGGGCGATTTTAATATGCCAAGCCGCACTTAAGCTTATTAAAGGCTCAACTGTTCAAGGGTTTGGCTTGCTTATTAATACTCATTTCGATCGTTCAGGGGCAACATACTCTTCGCATCGAAGATCTTATCAGTGATAACACTCAAGGTGTCAAGTCAAACCATGGCTTCAAAAAATCATGTACTTCATACTTCTTAGTTTTTGCTAGTCAACAGTTCTGCATTATACCTTTGCCTCCTCTACTGCATGAAGCAAATTCACTGAACCACAATCGCAAGCCTAGCGCCTGCCGGAGCCACATAAGGAATTTTGAAAGCTCATCAGCGGTGACCTTAAACGAAAAGGAAGACTTTGACCTTTTTATGGCAGCATATTACTGCAGGTAAAATGTTTATTACTGAAAATGATCTGACAGTGCAAGGTTGTAGAGCGTCAGCGTTTTATGCTTTGAGTTTTCATGGATATTCTAGATAAAATTAGAATTCAGGACGATCGCCAAATAAACATTTGAAACGGATGGCAAAGAGTTTCCTGAAATTAAATCCTCTATTTATAATCTTATTCTCAATCGGTGCTTTAAAACAAACTATTTGCTTGGGATCCTAGGATCGAAGATCACTAAAATGAGGCCACTGCTGTAAACTTGTCACTCGCGCCTATTCAGGCGATTTTATAGCCAAAAACAAATCCATTTTTCTTCGTTTAAGGAGAATAAGTGATTATTATTTGACACATAATTAAGCTCAATAAAGTCGCTTCTCATGCCTTCTTCATAAGGAAATAGATCGTCGTTATATTTCAAAAGGAGACCGACGATCAAATGACTTACAGAGTTGAACTCTACGTCATTTTACAGAGTGTACGTGCTGCTGCTGCACGGCGTCGACATCAACGCCGAGGACAATGTGAGTGCCCAGTAGCTGAACTCTGTACACGCTGTAAGTCGCCATACAGACGTAGAGAGTTGAACTCTGCATGTCTGTATGGCGACTTACAGCGTGAACACGGGGTGCGGGAACACGGGCCTCACTCAAGTCGCGCACGTGGCTACCACGCCACACGTCCGGTAGCGGCGCCCCGCCCTCAGGGAGCGTGGCACAACGAAGTGAGAACGTCGACTCTTCCGCGTCATATCCCGCCCAGCTGTGGCACGGCATCCAGCGAGATCTTGCACGGAATATGAGGATTTTTTATACTGGGTCGGATTCTTGAACGAAAGCGTTTTTGATTTATGTTAATTAGGGTTCTTACATGAAATGCGAGTATTGTGATATATAATGAGTCAAAAGTATAGAAAATTTAATTTCAACTGTTGTGAATAGTCAGAATAATTGGATTTAAGTTTCATACTAATGGCGACAACGTGAGGACAGCTAGTTTTTCACAAAAAAAAAAACTTTATTTTGAATCAGAATAAAAGAGGAATAAAAATGTTTAGGACAAAAGCCTAAGATAAATAAGGTAATTTCCCATGTTACTCTACGAACAGTCAGCACCCCGTGTGTAGCGTGACTCTGAGGACTTGTTGCTGTAGGATCTTGAGATTCCAGGAATTATTCAACCAAGGACGGCGGACACACTTCAAGTGCAAGGCAAATTAATCGTAGTGATAGGCAAGAAAATAGTCCGTCCAACTCCACAGAGCAATTCTTGCCTAAAAAAACATTTGGAATAGCCCAAGCAATTCGCTCCCTGTGAGAAAATTCAAAGACACAATACGTAACCTAGACTTTGACTGAGCTCCTCAACTTGAAACAATCTTCCTGCAGCTCTTTAGAAAAAAAAGGAGGACAAAAAGCGAGTGGCCTTCAAAAATTGCATGCCTCTGGATGGATCAGATCTTCAAGTATCAACTGGCAATCCCCATATCCTACATTTGAGCCAACTGCAGAAAATTTGAGGGGGAAAATACTTGTGCAATGTGTATTGGTAAAATTCTCTGTAAAAATTAGGACGGCAAAATTTTGTTGTAATATAGAGACGACGATAGATCAAAATCAAATTATCATTCAAAAACAGAAACATTTCTATCATTATTAAAAAGCTCATCATTATAAATTTTGCATGAGCGTTGCGTTCATGCAAAATTTGTCAGCCTTTTTTTAATTGAATCTTAACACGCAAATAAATCAAGATAGTTGTGCGAGTTTTAGCTGTGGATCATTAGACACCGTGTGCCAATTGCATACTAATTAACTTCATTCCTTCATGGCTTAAAAGAACTTCATAAAACATACACAAACGGTTTATTGTTTATTGAGAGTAAATAAATCCCACGTCAAATTTTCACAATAAAGTTTTTCAAGGACAGCATAGCATTGCTGACAGACAGCAAAATATCCCACCCGTGAATTCTTCCCCTAACTTCATAGCAAGTTACGGGATTATACCGTGAGAATGACTGAGAGTTCAATGAATGTCCGGTGATCGACGGCGGTATTTATTGCACAAGACGGGAAGTGTCGTGCGTAGGGCGGGCGGTAGACCAATGACGCGGCCTTGCCGTGACGCTCACTTGGGCTCGCTGCAAATAACTGCATTTGGTCCGGCACCGAAAAGCACACGTGCAAGCGAGGGTTCTGCCCTCACAACGAACTTCGTCGTTATAAGCGTAACGTTAATGTTACCGTATTGATGCTTGACAACGGAGAAAAGTGTAGGAAAGGTGCAAGAGAAAACGATGAGAATTTAAAATATAAATGCTGCTTGCTAGCTATGCAACGAATAAAATTTCGCAAGCAACCTAACTCCTAAAATGGGAAGAAAAACTTTAATTTAGATTTAAATTTATTACGTAAATCCACTTTTCAATTATATTTGGGTAACGCAAACTATAAGAGCTGACGATGCAGTTATGACTACCTAGCTTTAACCAAGCCGCTTGCTGCATTTCAGTATAAGGAAGCAGCTTGATAGCGACCGCGAAAGAATGCGTTCATAGGTCAATGCAGGGCACGTACGCGTCGTTTTCTTTTCTCTTTGCATGCATCCCAAACAAGAAAACATTTCAGGTGAGACTGATGAAAGTTGTAATCAAATATAGACCAAATACGAGGCAAATAAAATACAAGACTATCTTTAAAGAAATTGTCGGGACAAAACGCAGCTGTTAGATTTTCAAATTATTTACCCTCTTAAATAATCATTGGGAAAAGTAGCTGGTACCTCAACAGTTGGCTCTCTTTGCTTTAGTTAACAGGCCAACAATACATTCGTTGACGAGTTGATGCTTGAATATTGTTTCTGAGGCGCCATTGACATCAAATAAATATTTATTTAATTCCTACACAACGATTGTTTTGAGGCGATTTAAAAATATGAGCGGACGTCAACTTGAATGAGCAGCCTTAGTTAATTGGATCTGAACGCTTACATTCGATGATGGAATTACACCGTGAAAAAAGAAATGCGACGCTGACATAAAAATTTGTATTTATTGCCATTTAGAGCAAAAAATGAGTTAGGATAATGCCCAAAAATATAAAGCAATTATGTTACAAAAAAGCCTCCCTGCATAAAAAAATGTTGCAGGCATTCCCATAAGTAAAACGTAACGATTTAGTACAAATTAGGTTAGAGAGACTGTTTTGATTAGAATGATTCGTTTATGATTGTGCTAATAGAAAATACGCCTTCTGTGAAAATGGATTTCTCAACGATTTGTTAGCAACAATACTGATCAAGAGAATCGTACACGCATGGCAAATCCAGAAAAACTCTAAACGAAAATTCAGCAAAGAACGTAAATTAACGCTGTGGATAGAGTTTCTAAAAGCGAGTAGATATCCGCAAATGCGCCTGAGTAACCCATAATTTTTATTACTAATAATGGAAATGAAATCTTCATACACACTGCAACCGATGCTCCATATAACGTCCCACCAATGTTGCAGGATGCGAGACAAATTTCTAAATGTAAGACAGACATGCATGACCTACGGACGCGAATGTTTACGAGTTCAGGAATTCAATAAACCTGAATACAATAGATATCAAGTAGCACACGTACATAATTTGATGGGCACGCTCATAATCAGGAAAACTTTCTGAAATAATAATATGCGTTTAAAAATTACTTTTCAATGACAACACTTTTAAAGAGGCTACTCGGGCCAGTGTCTCCGATGTTACACTAGTACAAAAAATTTCTAGAAGGCGTTTACATTGCTGATGAATCAAAAAACGGTCTCTAATGCCATAACAGCACCTCATTGTCGCGTAGCATAGCCATAGACGATACGTACTCTCTCCTTGGCATGCATAATCAGTGTCTTTTTTATTCAGTGGAAAACAAGTGCTCGTTATTAGGCCGGAGTAAAGATGAACCTTTCTTCCAGTCATGCAATTATACAACGATAACAAAGATGTAAATAAAAATATCAACAGCATATGCTTCAAAGAAGTCCGAGTGTTAGGAAAGGAACGGCGAATACCAGTCAAGCAAAGTCAGAAAACTCCAGCGTGTATATTATATCTGCTGCCTATTTTATACCTGGAAGATCAAACTCGTCCAATGCAAGAGCAATGTGATCGTTGTGAACAGTGATGACTAAAACGAGGTAAATAGTAATCACACGCCAGATAAAAAGCGTGAGATAAAGAAAATTGTCGCTGATTGTCAATTGCCCCAATGTAATAAATAGTTGCGTTTGTACGTGTTATATTTATTGCATTGCAGAACAGTAAAAAATAAGGCAAAGGTCCTTTTATTTAAATTGTCTGAACAAAAGGGAACAAAGCCGCTGTACGCAAGCAAGACTTGCACCTCAGGGGCATGACAAAAACTTAACCGATGAGCACATGTGAGGTAAGAAAATGACTGAACAACATACGGGTCTCAGCACGGGAGTTCCCCGTATATCGCTCCCGGCGACTGTGCTACGTTTCAGCCCATGTCACGGCTTCCGTAGCCGATTAGGGTATACAAATGCCGTAATCGGGTATTTGTATACCCGATTTTGCAGGAAAAAAGTTTCTTGCTTAATAGAAACACTAAAAAATTCTCATCAAGATAATGACAGAAGCTTAGAAAGAGGATGAAGGGACAAAGCATGTAAAAAATATAACTCAGTACTCACTGCAGTGAGTGACAGAGAGCGCATTTTCTCGTCGACGAAACGTGAAGTCGCGGACAGACAGACGGACATGACGAGCACAATAGCACTTTTTTTTTCCATAAATGAGAAAATGCGCTTGCAAAATTCTCATAAATACCAACTTTATTAAAATACTAACTTGATGAAAGCTGAAAAAAGCGCTGGCAGTGCATAAATTTGAGCGTAAATTCTGTGTTATTCTGAGATTCAATAATATATGATTAGGCAGCCTCTGCACTGAAGGCAGGAGGTGTAGAGGTGTGTGAAGGCAAACGAAAATTGGTCAGTGCAGGGAATGGCAGAAAACACAAAGAACTCCATATATACTCAATGGGTTAATAATCGGTATTTCTTTGGGCCAAAGAGTCGCAGCAAGTAGCGGGAGTAAAAAAAATTAGAATTGAAGTTTTTCTTTGCGTGCGCTGTAAAAATCATGTCCCATCGAAAAATAAAGAGTTTAGATGGAAATTCCAAGATTTTATCACTACTTTATAAGTCATACCTGAAATTTTCATGGGACAACGCCACATGGCGCCGATTGCATGCATCCAATCATACAAATTCCAGCGTCTTGGGCAGGCTGCAAGCCCTGCGGCCGCTATACACACATGAAAAAGTCATTTCACACGCTGTTGAAAAAGTCATTTCACTCGAACATTTCACTCGCTGTTGCTCATTTAAACAAGATTACTGGACGTGAGCATTTTTTATGTCATGTATAGACAATCCTAAAAACATCTATGGGGACAGCCTGGGGCAGCGTTAATACTGAAATACGGAAATATTTTCAACTACTGCCGAAGCGTTGCCGTTAGAAAAATAAGCAATTTAATTACCTTGAGCTCGTATGATCAGGGTTAATTATCTTACGTATTTGTAGAATGGATAGTTTCAGGGAAAAATTTGTTAATAAAAACAACAAGAAGACCAGGCAGTGGTATCCTGTGGTGACACGCATGAATGAACTAGATAACGTATTTTGAGCATGTCAGTCACAGTCGCTTGAGAAGAATGAGGTAATTAGTGTCAACAAATCATGCTTGCTGATAAAGGCAGAACCCGCAAAAACTTCTGATATGCCCTGGCCAAGATGCGCGGACAAGGTCCCTCCCAACTATGCATCAGACGTGGAATCCACGTGGCTTTAACGCTGTTTCAACGAAATTAACTCGTAATCGACGTTTTTCAACATCACTTATCTGGAAGGCTCCGTCTCAGTCAAATCCGGAATACGTCACGCACGAAGCGCGCATTAGTGCACACACAATTGGAGTAATGGAATTGCTGTCGCGCTTCAAGATCAGGCTGGACGATCCAAAAAACAGGATGGCGACGATTAATGCAACAGACTTTCCCAGAGGATAAGGAAGCAAGACCTCATGCGTGTAGTTAGGTAAAATTCTTAGGGATAAACTCCTAGGACGGACGCATAGCAGTGACTTACAGTGTAGCACAAGACACGCACGAGTGGTGACCATTTATTCAGGCTGATTATTAAACCAAACAATTATTTCAAAGGCGTTTCAAGGATGAGATCCACGAGAGAGTCGACGACAAATCAAAGAAAATATGCTTCGGCATTGCCGGGAACGAATGTTGTAGAAGGAGGAATATAATGTGAACAACAACTCGTTAGTCTGAAGTAGCATAAATACGGCCAATGCAATGAAATTCAGATATGTAAATTACCAGCTGCAATTTTTTGGCGAAAAATGCCCTTCACGTAGTGACTTCAGCCAATATAATATTCAAGTCACTCGCAGTGACTTGAACAGCTATTTCTGAACCAGTCCTTGAACTTGTTAAAAAAACCATGTAATAAAATTTTCTTCCTCGTGTTTGAATGAAATTTATTTAAAATTATTATTTATCTCTCAAAAATATGCATCAATGTTAAATCTTCTCTGGAAACTAATTGCAAACTATGCGCTCATGACCGAACTTTATTGTTACGACTGCCTAACTACCTAATCACCTAGCTAGCTCTGTATCAATTAATTACCTCTAATATTTAAAAAAAAATTTCATACTAGTGTCAGAACAAAAAGCAGAGCTTTGCTAAGTATTGCAGAAGAGTGACTTTGAAATGATTTGAAATTCAAGACAACTAACTCCTAAAACGATGAAAAATGCTTCAAACGAAAAGTTTCAACTGCGCAGTGGCATTCAAAAGAATCTATGTTCTAAAACCTTAACAGGCGAGCGACACCAACAAAAAATTCAACTTGCTCTACATCCCTATAGGCCTTGTTTCTCATCATCGAGAGGCTTTGGAAACTGTAAAAACAAGATCGTAAATATGGAGCAGTAATTATTATCTGGATGCAGGGATAGCAGGTAAACAAATTGATGCAGAAAAAATGAAAATTGACCATGAAATGACCGAGCGGGTCTGTGTATAAAATATATATGGTGCCGGCACAAGTTTCTACTACGCAGTGAGTATTGCATTTACGCACAAGACATTGAGCGGTCTTTGTGCGAGTACTCAGACATCTGACGTTGGAATAACGTTGAATAAACGTTGTTTCATCGCAATGAACTATCAATCAACGTTGTTTCAACGCCACTTGCCTGAAGGGTATGAAACATCATTTAAAAGTAAAGTTTTGAGGTTCACATCACAAACGGCGCATCACTAAACTTTATTTCTTTCATTACTCCATCACACAATGTTTCAAATATCGTCACGGCTTGATATCGAATACGCCTTGCGCGTTGTATTAAGCTTATTGCTAAGAACAACATGCGTTGCTGATGGGAAGCAAGACCATCATCACAATCTCGACGACTATGCCGAATTGTGAAGAATACAAACGATGTCAACATAATTACGGATTCCACAAAACGAGATTCAAAAATGTCGGATGACTTCAATGTTAGATGACTCAGCGGGTCCTAAGCAATTTAGAAAAATGAAGGCACGGCGGTGCGTAAAAGGATTCTGGTGAATGAACTGAAAAATTCAAAGTTTAAATTTTCCGGATTAAAAACTAAGCAAATAATGAATTTAAACAATCATTAAAAACATAATCATGATATTCATCATCAAACTAATAAAATATACCTATTTATTTTAGTCATTTTTCTTGACGCACTGCAACACAATTCGCCATGATTCAGCAAAACTCAACGACACCCGAAATTAACAACAGATGATGGTGCAAAGTTAGCCTTGAGACGCAGTCTTGTCATCAGCAGAAAGTCCAGGCACTTCATTGCACTGAAAAAGCGAGGATACTTAATTTAAAGTCCAGTTCATCTCTTAATTCTTGATGGTTTTTATTTACACGTTAAATACGGGCATTTGTATTAGTGTTCGGGCTCAAGTAGAAAACAAAATCTATTAATATTTCTCAATAAATACTTGTGAACTCATGTGAATACGAAATTTTACCAAATCCAACAACGACAACGATGTATTAATTAAGTGCTGTCGGTATTTAGTCCTAAAATATGCACCGGATGTCGCGTTGCCTCCAGCACTAGAGAGTAATTACCTCGAATACGAATTTTTGTAAATAATGGTTGATGACACACGACGTCATAAAGAGCTAGGCATATGAAAGAAAAGATATGGAAGCTTAATGTATAAGATTTGTCACCACTAAAATATTGCTACTCTCATAGAATGCCAGTATAATTAGAGAATCCTACGCGTTCGCTCCGCAAGCTGACTGGACTGAGCTAGTCTTGAAATTACATTGAATGGATCAAGTCGATAAACGTCTTGCAAAATTAATGTTATGCACAATGTTCATTGGAAGTTGAGAATTTTTATGATGGGACAGTAATGCTCACGAGATCAAAATACTTACATAGAAATAGCTTCCTATGTCATTATTTGCATTATTTCAGAATCCGCTTTCGAAATCTATCCAAGTTAGTCGGAAAATAAGCATCTTCTCTAAAGTAGATAAAGATATGCAGTTATTTTTTTCGAAAGTGCAAATTTTATGGAGTCAGGCTGAATTGTATCTATATGAAGCAAATCATAACCATATACAAATCATTTGGCGCGTTTGACGCCATGTCTTTTTTACTAAATATATCCATTCATGCTATTGATTATACAGGAAGGAGTGGACTGAAAAGGGAATTTTTTTTTTCGAAAATTGCGTGGTTGGTGGGTATCAGTTGTCAATATTTTTTTTATTAAAATAAGCATGGCCTCGATAACCACCCGAATAACACGTGAACAGTTAGTTACTCAGGCGGCAGCAAAAAAATTCAAATGCACCAGGGCATGTAATTTTAAAACGTAAAGGCACCCAAACAGACCAGCTTTTATAGTCAGAAAAAAACGAGCAAAGAATTAAATGCAAGAAAACAGTCTAAATAATTTATTTAAGCCTTTTGCAACAAAAAATAATAAGACTAACCAATATATTTGTATAAATAAGTCTTCGCTATCTAGATGGGTTTTGCTTCATTCCACGTGTAATCCTCTGGTAAACATTGAGTGATTTTATTGGTACGATATGATACACGGCACTGATCATCAAATAACACCGCAAAAATCTATATCAAACTCCTTATCAGCTTTTCCTTTTTGAGTCCCATGATTTAGGGTGGTGAACGAAACGTTTTATTTGCGACTCACTTTTAATCTCCTGATATACTATAATTCGAAATTTTTTGTATATAATGATGCTGGTAGCCATGATCAAAACTTTCTTTATAATTACTAGCCTACTTATGGTACCCAAAAATGAAGGGCAAATGAAGGCTTTCTTTTTTGCCAAAGGACACACGATTTACACGAGGAACGCCCGCCAACCTTAATTTTCTGTTCGTTTGCCCAGCTTTTCTAGACCGTTTAACTATAGAGTCAGTTAAAGTGGATGATACACTCGTTGCTCTTGCGCTACAATTTGAATGATAAATCAATGCATTAACGTCTTCAACGCCTCAAGATTGCACAAAGAGTCGTCCTGTATGCAATTCGCTAAAAGATACCTGTAACTTTGCTCAAACTACATAACTTGCTCGTATAACTAGTCCCCAACTTCTCTTACTAGATTTTGTTGCCATGCATGTTACCGTTACCTCCAACTCTATTCTTTTATTCGTAATAAATCGGACAAGCTAGAGACTTATTCCTGAATTACTTCTTCGAAACTTTCTTAATTGCGTCTGTTATGCCTTCCTCCATAAGGTCAAGTCATGTTTGCCCAGTCCTTCAGTGCAACAGCACCTCAGATATTTCAGTCGAGCATGCGAGGCTGACGCCTAAGTTGAAATATGCATCAAAAAGTGACAAAGTTCAGATATGCATCAAATCTATACACTCGCACATTGCACGAAAGTTTTAAAATTCATAGAGATCGCAACTTAATGTAGCAGTAACTGGCATAATAAATACGGTGTTGCAAAAAGCTACGGTGCGCCGCGTGCTGTAGATTTAGTTGCGAGCTGTAAGTCAGGAATTTGAAGGACACCGAAATGTTAGCGGCCATCGTAGCAAGCAGCTTAACCGTTAGCCTCTACACAAAATCTAACGCATATAGTAACTGAAAATTTGAGAGCTGTGCTGTATTTAAGCTAATGTCTAGCGTAGAACAATGAAATAACATCTTTGAACACTTGGGCCCATCGTTCATGCGACTTGATAACATTTTTCGAGAGAATAGTAGATAAAAGATTTAAATTTAGTTACTTCTCGACTCTTTTATCCATTGTCAAATATATGTGTGCGGGCTGAAACCAACAATAAAAAGCTATTTAGATAATTGGTCTTCAGTTGTTAATCATTGTAAATCTTGGGACGAAAAATGCATTAAAACATATCGATCGACGTACAAGGAAAACAGTCGTGCAGTGCACTCTGCCAAATAATAGCGTCCAAACTTAGGGTTTGTGACAATCTAAGCTCTTTTTCAGCGTATGTCAAAGGTCGAGCCAAAGAATATTCAAATACTACAGGCAATGATAGAGAAATACTATGAGAATTTCAGTCATGACAGCTACGACGAGTAAATTTGCGTTTCAATGTTATTTTACCTGTTTCAGCTCAAAATTCATGCCATGAAGATAAAATCCACAAAAATATATCATCTTTTTGTAATTTTTTCAAACCTGTACCAGCTTCAGAGGAAAGAGAAGTTTAACAAGAAACCAATATATTTTCAAAATTCTATCAACATGCAATATCGAAGCTTGCAGGGAGAAAACACAAACAGCTAAATAATGCACAGAATTTAAGGCAATAAATCCCGAACCTCCGCTACTAATAAGTGAATGTTGAGTACAGGATGCCAATCATTTAGGCCATAAAGATCACGGACGAGGGCCGAGTCATTATATAAATGGAGCCTCATATTTAGGGAGCCGCTCGCTAGCACCGAACCGTTATCAACGACCACTGCAGAAAATGCCAAGAGCCGTTATCATAACGGAAACGAACATATATTTTACTCTCATTTTAGATAAGGGTAAGGATTCCCATTTCTCTGGGTGTAAAAGATATTTCGGACGGTCAGAACGCTGGTCTGACAAATATGTAATTACTAGTTCATGAAGTTATACATTAATAATAGTTAGCAGCGGCGTGTAGCTGCAAATTTAGCGTACGTAGTTAAAGCAAAAAGTAAGGATTTTGGGTAAAACAAAATCTTGTTGGCATTGTACCGATGTGAGATGAAAACCGTAAGCTACAATCTAGGTTGGCTTTGTTCAAAGAGAAAACGGAGCGCAGAGAGGACCTTGTCGGAAGAGATAACACGACGATAGCCAGGCAGCCGCGCTGCCGAACAACAGCACTTCGGTTTGAACAATTTTTGTTTGAATGTTCTAAGAAAATTCTGTAATTAACAAATTTAGTGAGGATGCATTAATTAATCATCCGCTGTGCAATTCTCATAGAAGGCACTAATACAAGAAAATTATTATGATGGCAGGCATGCGCAGTAGACATATTTGAATGCTAAAAATTTACAGTCAACCTTTGTGAAGAGAAAAAAATGTCCTTTGGCAGGCTTAACTGGGCTTGAAAAATATAAATGCATAGCATGAAGAACCTAAAAACTACCTCAAAAATGTTCTCGATATCAGCAGGCAGTTGTGCGCAAAACAGACCGCATGCCAGCTATTCGCCCATTACGACGTTCCTCAAATTCAACCTGATCAAGAATTCAAGATTGTTTACTGTAATACTACACGAAAATAGTTTTTGATGGGGCGATGAGCTTTTTAACTTAGGGCTGGAATTATATTTGGCACGAACAAAAGATTTATAATTATTCCATGAAAGCTGCTATTTCTATTTTCGATTAATTTCAAAATCACAGAATTCAAAATTACGGGTTTTCTACGAGAAAAATAATTCCAAAGAAAAAATACTGGCGTTATTGAGTATCTTCTAATGTGAACAAAAGTCTAAATGAAACGACATGGAGCACACACTAGAATATTAATCTGGGCTAAAATTAATGAATAATTACTAATTGCGTAACTAACTTGACAATTACATTGCGTAACTTGACTAATTACATTGCGTAATTCACGAACTAATTTCTCTTAGAATTATATAGAAGGTCAGCATGTATTAAACCTTGCGCGGGCAAACAAAGAATATGATGAAATTTGAATTTGTAAAGCCACGACGAACGAGAAAGTACGCATAATTACAAGATAAATTTGCTCGTGTGAATTTTCCAAAATTTTGCACAATATTGAAGTAAAACGCAGATGAAAAATTAAAAAAAGCGGTCTACGTGAGAAGAAATTGAATTTTTTTAATTAATCAATTCGAATGCAAAAAGAAACTGTCAACTGTCACGCTGTAATTTGATTTCATTTTTTCAATCTATTTTAAATTAATTAAATTTATAATGCTTCTTCAACTTTTTTAGAGAATGCGAAAAGGGCGTCAATTTCATTGTTCGGGTCAAACCTTTCATTTAAACGGTCATATTTCAATTCTTGAGCATGGCAGAGGATGATGCTATGCATGTATGGAGGAGCAGACGATTAGAGATTGACAGAGGCATAACAACATAGCCTCTAAAACACTAACAAGGAGCACAAGCTGAGCTTTTTTACCCGGCTCACCCGACTTAAGGTTTTAATAAATTCGGAGAAATGGAGGATAAAATTAACAGCATTTAGAAAATAAAAAGGGGCAACAGGATTTTAGGCCCACCAAGCATATTGGCTTTTATTACATGGCGATCCAACTGCCTGGCAGAAAGGTGAGATAGAACCTCGTATCCCTCGCACACGCCTTACATGGACCATAACGCCTTGCATCATACCTATATCCTTTGAAGTCCAGTTATCTATAATATATTGTGTGTTGTCGCGTGGCATAAACTGTTATTCGGTCAACAAACGGCGAAAAAAACGCTGGTAATATTAGTCATCGATCAATTAATTATTACAGTGCGGCAGAAAATGTAAAAAATACTTAAAAATCAATCAAGATTCGTTATTTTTTCTCATTATCTCATCAAGATGAATGAGATGCATTATTTGCATTTCAAATTTTGAAATAGAATTTGAAAAAATATTGATAAATATTATTTTTACTTAATTAAGTTATTCATTGAACGCAGTTTAAAAATTGCAGAGATGAATTTATTTCGTCCCAACTCAAATTAAAATAAAGTAGCTTGACTAGTAAGAATGAAATTAAGGCAATACAAAACATTGCAAGTTTGTACAAGATCCTAGCTCATACGTTGAATTATATGTATTAAAATTCCTCTATTTCTCGATACCATCAATCAGAACCATATGGAAAGAAATACGATTCAATCATAATGAGACAGATGGATGCTTAATAATATATATAGGGAAACGCGTAGTCTGCATGGTAACAGGAAGCATTCTTAACAGAGTACAAAAGTCCACAGAAAATAAAATAGAAAAAAAACAACCAGAACCAGATCAGGTTTCGCTCAAAGTCAGATTTTTGTTCAGTAAGTCGAGACTAGAACGCTCTTGCATGTTGTAGGAACTTCAACTTATGATGCCTTAAATGAAGATGAATAATGAATAAAAATTGAACTTCAGGGATTAAATAACCAATTTCACAAGATTTGATAATGTTGCTTAATCTGAAAAGTGAAGATTACTCGTGACATGGCATTTGCAACGACCATTGATTGCAAATGATTTTTTCAAAATCCTCGTAAAAGATCATAGTTGCTAGTTAATGGTATTAAAACCGTGGCGATAAATATGTTGTACATTTACAAAGGATACATTCCACAATCATGTATGTTTGAAGCCTATATGTATATTAAAATGAAAATAACATAAAAAGTAAAAAATTAGTCATTTATAATTAAAAATTTTTATGAATACCGGGTTGCAAAAGTTATGGCCGATAGCCTTCGTAAGTTCGTATCACTAGAGCGCCTAAACTATACTACCACAAAGCCGAGAATGTTTCGTCAACTGACATGTTAATAATTTCAGGCTTAAACATAGAGCCATGTACATTCAGATTTTAAGGCTAAATTTTTCGAAAGTGTAATTACAGCAAATAAAGGTTAATAACAAATAAAATGTTTATCAACTTACCTTGATGTAGAAAATTTTTTGTCCATGGCGTAGTTCTACCGAGGCTGTGCTCCGACGTTTGTAGTTCATACTACACAGTGAGCATTGAGATGCTCGATTAATGCCTTAATAGGAGTGAACCTCATATGGGTTCATAGAGGAGTAAATATACAACAGTGGAGCCAAATGAAGTCAATGTAACACAAACTGCAATGCCATCAGAAAGCGAGAAAAAAAAATGAAAATAACAAGTATAACGAATAAATTTAAATTTGTAAATATTGAGTTAAATGAGCATGATACTTCTGTAAACAAATCACATTGTTGGTACGGTATCAAGTGAAGATGGCTGGAATGTGAAATGGACGGGAAATTAAAGTAGATCTACCTACTTGAAGCGATCACATCTGTTAATAACAGAAACACAATAGGAGATTGTGATGCGCATTTTTTTTAAACTTTCATTATTCTAAGACACGAAATTAAATAGAAAGGAAGAGTACTGCAGTCCACTCGGCATGAAATGCAAGGGTTCAACAGACTTATCAGTTATGAGCTTAAAATCCACAATGACCAACATTGAAAATAATTAAGACTGCAATTACTTTCCTCAACAGATTTAATCAACAATACGTCATACTGCTATCGGTGCTGCATTCTAATTGAACATTTATATTAGTGCCAACAATAGTTTTGCTCACTTGAATGGACAAAAAAGATGAAATTTTCTGCAATTATCTTTTTACCATCACAACACAAGAGTCATATTGTCACACTCTCAAACATGAAACAAAAGTCACTTACTAAATGCATGAAATTTCAGCCCCAGCAAATACTTGCAATACACACGGTAGTTGCAGGAGCAAATTCTAAGGACAGGCCACAGCCCCACGCCGCGCGCAAGTGACGACAGGAATTCAACTGCGACTGAATCAGCACAATTAAGAGGACGCGGCGATTCGAGGTCGTTTCCCTCAGCAGCGCAGTGACACTCAGCGGTGTAGTGACACTCAGCGGTGCAGTGGCACTCAGCGGTGTAGTGGCACTCAGCGGTGTAGTGGCACTCAGCGGTGTAGTGGCACTCAGCGGTGTAGTGGCACTCAGCGGTGTAGTGGCACTCAGCAGCTCAGTGGCACTCAGCAGCTCAGTGGCACTCAGCGGCGCAGTGGCACTCAGCGGCGCTGTGGCACTCAGTGGCGCAGTGGCACTCAGCAGCGCAGTGGCACTCAGTGGCGCACTGGCACTCAGTGGCGCAGTTGCACTCAGTGGCGCAGTGGCACTCAGCAGCGCAGTGGCACTCAGTGGCGCAGTGGCACTCAGTGGCGCAGTGGCACTCAGCAGCACAGAGGCACTCAGCAGCGCAGTGGCACTCAGTGGCGCAGTGGCACTCAGCAGCACAGAGGCACTCAGCGGCGCAGTGGCACTCAGCGGCGCAGTGGCACTCAGCGGCGCAGTGGCACTCAGCGGCGCAGTGGCACTCAGCGGCGCAGTGGCACTCAGCAGCGCAGTGGCACTCAGCG
Organism: Hyalella azteca; assembly: GCF_000764305.2. NCBI lineage: Eukaryota > Metazoa > Arthropoda > Malacostraca > Amphipoda > Hyalellidae > Hyalella > Hyalella azteca. Next base: position 114,721 of record NW_025936830.1, on the reverse strand, counting down.
GCGCAGTGTCACTCAGCGGCGCAGTGGCACTCAGCAGCGCAGTGGCACTCAGCGGCGCAGTGGCACTCAGCGGCGCAGTGGCACTCAGCAGCGCAGTGGCACTCAGCGGCGCAGCGCACGCCTCGCGGCTCCCAATAAATGTCCTTTTATTACTCAACGAAGAGCTTCAAGATGGCCGGTTATGAAAGACTGTGTCGCTATAAACGTGGCGTCTTTATGATTATAAAATCGCTATCCATGAACATATAAAAAAAGCACGCACTTACATTATTCTGAATCACGGATAAAATTTCGACAAGACAAAGATTTCAAAACAAAAATTCGTTCTAATTTGTGCGGGAGAGTTAAACAGTTTTCCTACAAAAACAGCTGATGCAATATCGGATTAATATTTCAACCACATATAAATGAAAACCTCAATATATTTTTTTGCACTCTTATTCATTTTCTTCGCAAAATGGGACTGGACACTATAAATTTATCGGTCAAGACGAGACTGTCATCACGTCAACTCGCATAAAAATGATCAGTTGGAGCAACAAGCTGACAGTCATAACGCCGGGCATGTGGCGAGGGAGCTCCCGGCACCACAACCGCACCTGGGGGCCGACGCTCCGACACTGACGGCATGCATGGCGCCCACCGACGCCAGATGTGCGACGGCGCAGACAGCGAGTCCCCGCATGTTCAGCTGCGCACCGGCTTATGAAAAATTGTTATGAATTTTTCCGTGATAATTATCATTTCATGATTTATCACGGAAAAATTCAAATTATTTCATGATTTGTTATTATTTATTAAAATTATTTCATGATTTTATCATTTGTTTTCCTTAATACGATTACTCTTTGCAGTTCGTATAGGATTACTAATTCGTACTTGAGCTGGCATATGGAAGAGCGGGAGAAGAAAAGATCAGAGAAGGACAAATTCTAATGGATAAGAATGAAGAGAATAAAGAAAAAGAAAAATTTGCGAACGGACGCTTTCGCGAAATTACATGAAAGAAAAATGAACCTATAAATAGGAACAATATTAAACTAAACTGTACAAAGGTAAATAAATGAGAAATAACCGTAAAATTTACCGGCACATTCCATGCAGGTTTTTATCAGCACTAAAAGGTTTACAATGCGTGAACCTTCCAAATGTATTAATCGATATGAATGTAGTTCATGATCATTGAATTGAATTGGAATCATTGAATCACACTTCTGATCATTGAATTGAAACGATTCCTTATCATTCCAGACGACGATGCGCAATCTGAGAGCGTGCGCTTTTCTTCGACGAGCATCAGCTGTATCATCGATACTCGTAGCCGGTAGCAACAACAGAGAAAAATTACGTCATATGACTTAAATATTACTAATAATATTAAATATTACGTGGGCTTCAATGCGACTAGGCCTACTTTCAGATATTCATTGTATTAACTGGTTACATTGATCGGTTCCGCTTCAATAAAAAAGTAAACAAAGGTCCGAGTGAAATTTCGATTGAATAAAAATTTAATTAATTTAAATGTTTTATATAAAAACTCAAATCAAGATCAAACCACGCAAACGGCAACATGCTTGCGGATGTTTAAAAAAAATTAATTGCATCGATCGTTCATTGTGGTTCATTACTAATAGTCAATCTGTGTGCCATTAAACGTAACCTTTTTGTGTTAGCTTCTGTCTCCTTCTGCTGATATTAGCATTTTTTGAACAACACATTATTTCAATCGTTAATGCCATTTTTAAAATCTTAAATTTCTGATCATCTCGTAATTTTCGTTTACGTCTTTGCTTTCTCTACATCGAAAAAACGCTTCCTATTAACCCTCTCTCTTCGTTGTATTTTAAATCCCGCACTGAACTCCACTTCAGGTGAAAAGAGCAGACAGGACGCAGGGCAGCTATGCAGTTATGACCTAAAAAGTTGCTTTTTACAGACCGAGATGGCGTTAAGCGTTTGGTCATTTTCTCGATAAAAAACTGAAAATTCTGGTATTTTTCGACGGAGGTGCTGCGCAGACCTCGAATAGAAGACTCGACAAAAATCTTACGAACATTGGTAGAAGATTGGATAAGTGCACTGCCAGTGCAGTACACGAAATTAGAGCACGAATAATTAGAGGAATTAAAGCACATTGAAGAAGATTAAATCAATTCTGGACAGAAACGCGAATGAACATAGCGAATAACACTTCTCGGACCCCGAGAAGTGTTCGAAAAGTGAGTGACCCCATGGGAAGCCCTAACCTCAGAACATCGGTAGAGTATTCAACATTATAATGAAGAAGCGACTGTCATGTGAAATACATCGTAACTACATTAAATTGCGCAGCATCACTCCCTAGCGCAACGCAGTGACAGTATAGAAGCCAAGCCAAGTAATAACTGATGTAAATAGCTTTGAATGATGTAAGTTTTAATTCTGTAATATGATTTTTCGTGTCTCAGTCCTTGCTCACATTCAAACTTATAAGTTAGTAACGTGCCTTTAAGTTTTGTACAAGACGTCACGATAATCTCTTCGTTGAGTATTCAAACAAATGAAGCATATACATCGACGGCTCGCGGCGCCGACGCAGCTTATAAAAGTTCAAGCCTCATCGGCCACAACCAGGCCCTGCAGGCCTCTGGGCAGACGTCTCCATGTTGGCCACAAGTGTAATAAACTGTAAATAAAATACAGATAAAAAAGGCAGTTTTTAGGGGAAGAAGACGGTTTTTTAAGAAGGGGTAGACCGGTCTGCAAGTTGGCAACAGCCTGATCGTTAATTGGCCGAATCGACATTAATAAAGCTGTTACTTAAAGACCGGTTTCAAAATACGATGCAAATTTCACGATAAAAATTATGTTATTGTTAGTGCTTTTTTTCAAGTAAGATTCGATTTTTCCGAGTTCCACTCAACAAACCCACAAACTATCGGACTAAAATCAAATCGACGATGAACGGCCACCACACAGCTTTCGGCTCTGCAGGAGCAGCTACGATAAAAACCTATACTATATATGTATTTTTTGACATTGAGGAAACGATCAGGATCGTTATTTCGTAATACTGCTCGGCTGCAATACTGCCTGGTGTAGCGAATTACATTTTCAGAAACGCACGAGAACCTTCCCGAAGTAAAAGACCATTTTGAGATGAAATTTTTTGATATCAGTTATACCGTATAGTTGTTGTCCTCAGGAGCTAAGGTCTTACATAAATTTCTGAAAGCGAGTGGGCACCACACGACTAACAAACTTTGCGACAAAAAAGATCAAAGTGTCCGGCTGGAAAATTAAAATGCAAGTGATTAATCACCGATCCACCATTTCTGGAGTTGTGATATGCCGTCACCCCGTACATGCAGCCACACTGAAGCTTTACCGCAGTGCGCTTCAGTCAATCACTTACACTGTAGTTACACTACGCTTCATTCCCTAACGTTTACCTACACTGAACCAACACTGCGCTTCAGTAACTCCAGTAATACTGAAGTCACAAAACGTTTTAGTCACACTCGCGCGCCTACACTGCAGAGATTCAAGAGTTTTTGTTCTTCAGCGGTCAGGTACTCAGAACTACGGTTTCTGTAGAGCAAATCCACATTCGCACGTTGCGTGCAGCGCATGACATCATAAAGGATATGTTTCTCCCCGGTGAACTTCAGCGTGCGTAATAATTTCATGCCGCACGTGACCTTAATCTTTATCTGATCGCTACAGAACAAGCAAGGCTTTCCAGTTTTACAAAAAACTGATGAAAAAATACACCGAGCGTACAACAAGGAAGTGAAAACTTTGGGCCTGAAATTCCAGTGGGCCGACATTTTAGGATATTTCAAGCGTACGGAAGGGATCAAACGGCAGACGCGACAAATCACTATATTGTCTGTGCTCCTTGTTTCAGGAGATATAATCACGTACAAAAACCCTACCGATATGTTAAGATGCAAGCCGATTTTTAGTTTATTTGATGGCATTTCGAAAAACAAGCATTCCACGCACTTTTCACGCAGTTATAACATTTTCGCTCTCAATTTTAGATGAGGGATATAATAATGAAAAATGAATTTCAGTAGAGAAACAGCAGGCACAAATCTGATAATCACATAAGTAACACGACTACGGTAGCAAAGTGGCCAATAATCACAAAACTCCGAGAAAATCGTGATACGAACAGAGATTGACATCGCATTGCTTTCGAGACAAGATGATTTCCATTTAGACTCGTTTAAATAGTTACACCCCAGTTCATAGAAACTCAACAGCAGCAATGCGTAAAATTGCGAAGTTTTTCATGGGCATGGACGCATGGTACCTTCCTAGACCAAATATTTTCGGCGCACCCCACGTCAAAACAAATTATAAGAATGTTATGCAGTATATATACATTTAAAACACATGCGTGTGCATGCATTGACGTAATTTTTTTCCTGCGCGCTTGAGGAACAACATTGCGGAATTTTTTTCTCTACCAGTTTTATCAGAGCTCGTTTGCACTATAAAATTTAGGGAGTGACAATTTTCGGCGCAATTTATAAAGGAGTTTTTCACAGAATCGTGTCGCATTTAACATTGAATTCAATTCAATCCATCAATTAATCCATTGATGTTTACAAGGGCCGTGAGTGTAGGTTTTATTGCATCTTGTTGAGGAAATTCTGAGCCCCTCCTGGTTTAGGTATTACGGACTGATGCTTGTTCAAGTAACGATTGTGAATGATACGAATATCTTACTTATACATTTTTTGAACTTCATATATTCTGCTTAGAAGACAAAAAATATCAAGGTTATAATGCTTTGGAACAGATGGCCTTGACATGATATATGCCAGATTAGATTCATGTTAAAATAGTATCTAAACTGCAATCGCATTTCGAATTCACTACGTAAAAAAATTCAAAGCTTCACAAAAATTAGGACACAAAACATAGGAATGATCAAAGGATGAAGATATTTTTAATCATCACAAAAAAAGTAACAACCTAATCACAGAGAATATCTAAAATTGTACCATGCAAGATAATTTATAATGCTCGAAATTTAAGCAAAAACTTATTAACAAGGAGCCCCACGCGACTATGCTGGTGGTCCCCCGAAATGCTACTCAATTCAAGGATTTTGGGGCAATGAAAAATTTTGCTTGTCGGACAAGGGAACCCCGTTCAAGTTATTATGCTTGTACATGCAAAGCAAGACTTGCACAAATGTCGCATGCAATTACAGCAATGCTGCCATCATTCTAACCAGGCAACAAAAACTTGTCCTTGTAGCCGTGCTCTTGAACCTAGAATGATTTTATTTCGTGAATGAAATAAATCTCGATCGCCTTGAAAAGAATCAAATACTTTTATTTCATATCTGCTAAAAATTTAAACGAACAAGTTTTTAACCGATGGAAACTGATGGGACTAAAGGTACATATTCAAATCATGAATGAGGTGAAAATCATTCTTCGAAGTAATTCAGAATGTAAATTCAACCTCAAAACCTTTCGTAGCAATAGATATAAATGTTGCCAAACAACGCGTAGTAGAAACAAAGTCAAAAATTGCAGCCAAGGACCATGTAAGCCCACACCACAATACTGAACAATTCATGCACGTATCCTTAGGAGGAGATGGGAGATAAACGCAGTGTCACGATCCAGGGTGGACAAGAGAAGTAGCGATCACGAGCCTGGCTATGTAGGGGCCAACATAACGATGCGGGAGTCGAAGTATAACGATCGAGTCGTAAATGCTGAAACACTCTTGAGGGCGATGAGGAAGAGGCATGTGCAAATCACGCACAATTGATGCGCGTGCCTCGCGGTGCGAACATCTTGTAACCGTGAAGTTAATGAGCACATTGTCAAAGGAATTCCTTCAAGTTATGAAATAATTTTTTCAGAAAAAAACTGGTTAAAGTTATTGGATGAGACATTCAGAATACTTTTTACTGATTATTAGTTAATAATGTATTTGCGCGATGTAATTGGTCTTGAGATCAATTTTTCAATATTGAACAAGCAAATATAAAATAAAATGAAGTCGTGGGAACCATTGATCCGTTTGAACATAATGCTGGCCATTGAACGAAATATAAATAAATTACATACAAGCATTTATGTCTAAATCTATGAGTTGTGATTGTCTTATCACATCGTGCAACAAGAATCTGTTAGGAAACAATTATAAATTCATCAATGGATGAATACTGCAAGCCAGATTTTTTAATTAACAAATTATGAATAGAACCGGAATTAAATGACAACAAAAACTTGATAAAATGCGTCAAAGGTATTTGTAAGTAGATGCTTTAGGTAACGATAGTCGCCAACAGTAGAAAGATGGTTAATGACACTTAATTAAAATCTGCACTGAACGATTAAATACCTTTTTTTTTCACGCAAGTTGCTACCTTATTTTCATCATTTGTTCTTGAAACAGAAAATGTCAGGTCAGGAAAACGGCTGGCGCTCTCGAAAAAAAGAGAACCACGAGCGGCGTTTGAATGGCAAGGTCTCCGCCGGACAATCGAAGGTGAAACCTACACCGATCACGATAAAAAAAACTACCCAAGTTGCGTGCGAATGTGTGGAACTACTGAATAATTAGGCCCAGTTGTCCTAAACCTTAGAAATTTCTGACAACTTAGAAGTTCAGTAGAAACAAAATTCGAAAAATTTCGCACAAGAGAAGATTATAGCCTTTTTCGAAGGCTATAATCTTCTCTATTTTTTAGATTTAAATTGCAAAATCTGTTACAATCCTGTATTCAGTACGCCACATGCAACACAAGTATACGCAATTAAAAATAATTGGTTAGCAGAATCCCATGCACAAATTTCGTTTGATTTTGTTACCAATATAGCGATCTATTATGACTTCCAAACAAACTTTCATTCACGACACGAATTTACGATGGAGAAGTCAAACTTGACTCCAGAATCTGAGGCCACAGCAAAACCACAATATCCTCAATGCCGAACTTGATGTGTCGTCTTGATTAAATAACAACATACGAATACTTTTACCGTATGGGTAATTTTTATTATTTTTACATGAGTAGGCTGGTGGGTGATATACGACTTCTAAAATTCAAGTTTGACATACGCAGGATTCAATGTTGAAAAACAATAAAGATTTGTAATTGCAACTGAAATAGTATGGGACGCAGGTAGTAGGTAAACATAATAAAAGTTTTCATTACAAATTTAAAGCTTTTAAGTGAGCGCGCACATAAAAATTTTATTTGAAAATACTATCGAGGGAAACCTTCAGAAAAACTATAAGCAGTAAGCTCATTCAGACTGCGTTACTTGAAAACTAAAGCACGGTTAAATTTACAATTTTTCATTCCAGAACGGCATTAAGCATTAAAAAAATCAATTTTTCAAGCTATTATTCACAGTAAAGCTTTTTCTGTAAAGACGAATCCAGAGTAAATATGATCCGCGAAACCACATAAGCAAACCATCAGCTTTGTGCAGTGCACCATGTACGTAGCAAGTTAGCAACATCAGAGGTCACTCCGTGAAGCTAGCCCAACTTAACTTTCCAGCGTCTGGCAAACAATAGAGCTCTAGAAGAGGAATGAAAAATCGGTAGGTTTAATTTAATTAATAACGAATGCACATATTTCACGCAAATTTTCGTGTGCGTGTTCCCTCAGCAACTCCAGATCGAGAGCTCTTGAATATGCACGACAGCATGTATCCAGCGGAATTGAAGGGGTTGGTAGCTATTCAAGTAGGCTGTAATGGGTTAAGCCATTTCGACTACTCGAAAATCACTCAACATTCCCGTCAGGCCTCATGGATGAAAAACACAGAAGGCTCGCTTTAGTTAGACGCTATTCAACCACGGTGAAAGTCGGATTAAATCCAATATTCAATTATCCTCGCGAGATAATTCGAGTTGAAGTAGACGGCATAAGAAAGAGACTTGATAGTTAGATTTTGGATCTGAATAGACGTGAGGATCGTCATTCACGGCGTTAAGGATGACGATTAGGAATAACGTCGAGATCAGATAAGAAGATTCAATGGCTGAAAGAAAGTTACGAGAAATGAGCATGCGTAGCTTACCGAATCATACAACAAATAAACAGTATTATATATAGGGTAAATTAAAATAGAATTACATGCTTCAAGGTAGGATCAAATTCTTTCATAGTCGTAGGTGATGTTTCACATAGCTACAGGAACCACGCAAGAGCGACAATAATAGACCCAAGAGTGTAAGGCTCACTGACAGGGAATTACCCTGCGGAACGTGACATGACTGCTGATGAGCGCTGCTATATGAACGCGTTCGGTGTAATACCGCATAGCGATGTAATAAGCGTAACTAAGCATGCCAAATTAAAGAATTAACGTGTATCTAGATAAAAAACAAACAATGCAAGGATTTTATGCTTAATTCATTCAAGTAACGTGACATTAATGAAAATAATATTCAAGACGCAGATCCTATTTATCGGATTGGAAATTTCGAGAGCGCGAAACGTACGGTGTTCGAGCGAAGAGGATTTTGAAGATTTACATGAATTCATAAACTTTATCGAAATATTCCTACTTATTTTATGATAAATTTTATTAAATGGCATTTGTGCAGAACAAATAACCATCTTCTCTTTTGGATGCACATACATATAGGATCCCCAGTGCGAATAAATACAACAGGATTATTACCGTGAAGGCATCGCAGTCTCTTCGAGTACGGTAGTCTGTGTGTTAAACCCAACAGAAAAAATGTTACCACAAAACGAATTTCAGCGAAATGAATGCAATGAATTGTAAAGCTATGTTCAGTCACAGACATATTACTCACTAAGAAACGTTTATTTTTGGTCATAGAAATTCTTTCACCAGGCCAGGCTTAAATGAGTATAGTGGTGGGGAAGTTTCAAGTGCAATGGATGAGGGAAAGATTAAAGACACCAAACAAAATATCGTAGCAACGAGTAATATGCCTAAATTACTATAATATCCCAAATGTATAGATCTTCAATAAGAAACTTGTTACTCACAAGAACAATCTTAGATAGGGCTGGCCTTATTCAAGGCTCGAAGTACAAATAACAACATGAACAAACATCTTAAAACTTGCCGAATATATTGCCCGCGAACGATTAATAAAGTCAAAACTATAATTTATATCTCATAATATGCTATCAAAAACTTTACCAAGACGGCTTCATTTGTCGTGAATTAACATTATAATAAAAGATGTCCTAATAAATTCATGTACACAAAAATGTATATAGATACTTAATTTAAAAAGTTGACAATTCTAAATAGTAGCTGAATATTAATATATAGTTTCATGCATTCTCCATCGGGCAAATAAAAAAGACGAGCTCAGAAGGCAGAGGATTTCTCAGAAGCGTTTACTTTCAGTCTTCAAAGCTAAACAAGTTTTGGCCTATACACACATAGGACCATGACCTAAATAAAAGCATGTTGCAGCTCGTGGCTTGTTAATCCCTGATATATTTGGTGCAGCAAAGTTCTTGTAGGCTGTTCATTTTTTACTTGAGATTTGCTCACAGTCATAGCCACAAATTTTGCACGATAAAGGCGCAGATACTGACAGATACTGCGATGTAAAAATATACACATTTTTGAGTCGAAAATAGAAATGCTGAACAGGATGTACCGCATCACAAAGATAATGAAACCCGTTGTTGCATATAAAAATGTAACCAAGGCCACAATAATTAAATTGAATCGAAATTAATCGCGAGTAGCTCTTAAACAATTAAGTCAAACAAACAATTAACCAACATAGAGTAGTGATCAACAAAAATTAAACAAAGCATATGTGTTCAGTTTACTAAGACAGTTGGCATAAGCATTGCGCAGCTGACCGAGCGTCGGCCTTCTTGCCACCTGCCTTCAGGGAGCACTAATATCAATTCCCACTAAGACGCTTCTTAGTAAGCCCAAAATTGATTCTATGAAATAGCCACGAAAATAAAAAATAAAATAAAATTGAAGGAACTTGACGAGTTTCAAATTGGGGGCTAACTTTAATCATTCAACATCACTTACAAAAGTTCGAGAAAACCACAGAATTTTGCTAACTTTCATATGGAATGTTGATAGCTCCAAGCAGGTTAGTTAACGATATAGTATGTCAACAACTGTAGGAAGACGCCTTGGTTGTGATGCATTTATTCCACCATATTGCAAGTTGTGCCTTGTACCATCCGTCCCAGAGAAAAGTTGGAGTCGTAAAAAAGCATCTCTTGCTAAAAGTACAGAAAAGAATGAGGAAACTAGCATGAAATAAAAAAAAAGTTAGTCGTTCATAGAAATTTTTCGTCATAACAGGATGGCTGCTTAGTGTACGAATTCAAATCATTTAGATATCTATTAGAGCCATTTCAACGTTTTTAACGTAATTATTATTCAGATATGAAACTCTCGGTAAATAATTTTAGTTCAGACTCAAAATAATAATAATTATTATTAGTTTAAGTTCAAAAAGGTTCAAACATCACAATTGTCTGACTTGAAACTTAATCCTGGACATCATTATTCTCGAATTTAAGACACCCCGAAGAATATCATTATAATCACATTCGAAACGTTTAAATATCACTAAAGATGAAACGTATAACGCCATGAACATTATTCCGCCTAAAAAATTATTGCACATCACTTTTCTGTGTAGATATAATAGTGCAATCTGCAAATCAAATTTCCGTAGTTGGGCGTCGCAGTTTGACAAACATCAACTCCTAATTCTGTACTCGGTTTTCATTTATAATAAACGAGAATTAGGAATATCAAGCAGAGTGCCTTCCTAACGTATTTTGTAATTGTAAAGTATGAATCCCACTTAATATGCATATTTTTTCTAATAACAGACAATTTCAATATCCTTGCTGTGTTATTTATTCATTCGTTACGGACTGCTGCATGCGAAGATGAACTCCAAAAATCAGATAAGTATAAATCCAGGATCCCAGTTTTTGCTAGTTTTTCCCTGTGCTGAATGACGTGAGAAATGCCTCGTATTTATCTCTGTCTATAAGATCCGAATTTTACAGGGCCTCAATATAATACAATCCGAATTTGAAGAGTCCTTACCTCATTTTAAATCCGACTAGAAACGGATTGATTTTAACTATCAAGTCAATAAAACGCTTCTAAAAACATAACTGCTTAAACTAACTTTCACATCTATCGTATTTTTAAGGCTTGAATTGAACACATGAAATCGGAAATAATTGTAGTTTGATAATACCACAGGTCAACTAAAAGCCAGTTGCCATGCGAGCTATGTTGCAATATTTCATCATTTATACTATATGGACAATAAAGAACTGGAGATACGCAAATGACGCGATTCCAGGGCTCTTGCAAAGACTACGATCGTGCTCATATTTTCTCTTATACACACAATGTACACCACCTTACAACATGATTAAGGGAAAATTTATGTGTTTTTCGGGCCACAATTTTGGCTATTGAAAACTATCTGCATGCTAGTGTTGCAGTCTTTAGGACAAGCTCCCTGCCGTGAACGTTACAGGCAGCGGGAGGAGCGCAAGCAGAGCGACCTTCGCGTCGAGGCCACATGCCCGCATCAGGCGACCTACGAGACCTGCGCGACCTACGTGACCTGCGCGACCTACGTGACCTGTGCGACCTATGCGACGTGCATGACCTGCGCGACAACGGCACATGAGAAGAGATGTAGGGAGGAATCTTTTTGCTGGAGAGTTAAGGAGTTTATTGATTTATTATTACCGAACATCATTTTCCTTCTTAATGAAACGTTTGAGCGAATTACTTTTGTGAAATGAGTCCTTTCAAAGTTTAAAATACCAGGAGAGACCCAAGTGAGCAACCATATGTATATGTAAGCATATTGCTTATTTCTACACCATTGAAATTCAATTAGAAAACCTATTTTATTAGAAAACATCGATGAATTTTTTTTAGCAATTTTCCGTCTCTTCAACGTTCCATTAGGTAACAATGAAGTCATTAATTAGCCTTGTAGAAGTTCAGCCTCTGGTCGCAGCAAGTCTACGAGGCTACAGTTAATGTATGCAGAAGCGGCACAAAGGAACGGGTCCATGAGACCACGATATGGGAGCTAAGATCGGGCAGATCCGTGATGAAGAAATAGTCACGCGTGGCCGCGCGTTAGTCTTATGCCGCCCTCGCGCAGAAGGTTTCCCTCTCAAATAAACTGCAGCGGTGGCCAAGAATAGCGAGGCGAGATATGCAGCTTTAAAAAAATAACGAGGCGAGATATGCAGCCTTTAAAAAATAACGAGGCGAGATATGCAGCCTTTAAAAAATAACGAGGCAAGATATGCAGCCTTTAAAAAAATAACGAGGCGAGATATGCAGCCTTTAAAAAAATAACGAGGCGAGATATGCAGCCTTAAAAAAATAACGAGACGAGATATGCAGCCTTATAAAAAATAACGAGACGAGATATGCAGCCTTATAAAAAATAACGAGACGAGATATGCAGCCTTATTAAAAAATAACGAGACGAGATATGCAGCCTTATAAAAAATAACGAGGCGAGAGCGACCTTATAAATATAACGAGGCGAGATATTAAGCCTTATAAAAATTACGAGGCGAGATATTAAGCCTTTATGAATAACGAGACGAGATATGACGTCTTTTGATCCTCCGTTTCAGAGGCTGCCTGCCGTCCGTTGTGCGCTCCGAACAAAGCAACGAACGCGACGTTGAATTAATGCACAGGACTACGAGCCGCTGACTCTGGGCAGCTCAAAATATATGAAGAATGACAACACGAAAATACAGAAAATATTGAGTCTACAAGCAGAACAACGATACCAAGATTTACAAACGGATTGATTGAAGATAACAGTTCGAAAAACAGTATAAAATAAGGCAAAGGGCCTTCGAATTTCTAGAAGCGAGATTTCCATCTAACAAACCAGTTTGGAATTCGAGGGTCTTACAATGACTCCGTAAGAAGCGACTTGCAGATGGTAGGAACTTTGGATTGAATCAGCGGAGGAACCCGGGGAAGTCCCAATCAATTTTGCAGGTGAATAAAAAAACGAAAAACGTGATATTCACGGTCCTCACTGCATTCAAGGTGAGAAATATTATAAATTTTAGCGTTAAACGTAAAATTATCATAAGAATTGCCATAATAAACATGAGCAGTGATCACGTCATTTAATCATTCGGAATTACTCAATAGTGAAGATCACGACCAGCAATTATGTTGGTTATTTTTTTCAATTACTGGTACCTTACCATTGTTTTTCGCATGAATGAACCGCGAAAAATGCGTACGATTTTCAAATAATGATAAATTATTCGAAACAAAAATTTTGCTACGCGTCCTGATTTTGTTTGGTGTCAACAGTGAAATCTCAGTTTCCACGCCAGAAATAATCTGGCAATTTACCGACTACCTGCGTATTCTATGGCTGAATGAAAATTTTCAAATAATAATCCACGAGAAATAGCGGCGCTATACAGTGGGGGGAAAGAAATATTCCTACACTTGAAAAATCGTATTTTAATGTATGTAAGTACACAAACTTAACAGGAAAAGTAATTCAAATTATGTATAGAGACGCATAGTATTCAAAAATACTATCAAAAGAAATTAAATCTCAATGCAACAAAAAACAATGCAACATGTTCACTTTTCTAGAATCTTAAGGTGGTGTGCCAAGAAGAATGGTATAAGATACCAGTCAGCATCTGCAAATCATTGGTCGAGACGTATAGAAATAGACTGGTATCTGTTGAGCTGAATAAAGGGTATTCAACCAAGTATTAAATTAAAATAATGCGGATGTATTGTTTTGTACGAATACTTTTTTCACCCGAAAAGTGAACATGTTGCATTGTTTTTTGTTGCATTGAGATTCAATTTCTTTTGATAGTATTTTTGAATACTATGCGTCTCTATACATAATTTAAATCACTTTTCCTGTTAAGTTTGTGTACTTACATACATTAAAATACGATTTTTCAAGTGTACGAATATTTATTTCCCCCCACTGTATATAAAGCCTTTTAATGAGATTGACTTATGTCTAACTATTTATCCCTTCCCAATATTTTAGCGTCACTTACGGATTATGATCCAACAAATCGCACGCTTATTGCCAAGTAATAAAATCAATGGAGTTTTAAATGTCAGTCGAATATATTAATTTCAAATATCGCCGTTATTTGAAATGGCAACCATCTGATTTGCATAGAATGTGGGAGCGATCGCTGTAAGCTATTCTGGTAGGTGTAATTTTTTAATCAAATTTTCTGACCTTATAGTATTGGCAATAAATAAAGATATGAAAAGTGGAAACAATAATCAGCAATTAATTGAGTGAAGAAATAAGCCTTCAAACCTTCAAAAATTTAGGTCCATGTCAAGTAAGATGCAGAAAAAAAGCGCAACGGGCGTACAAACATTTTTCGACTTGAAATGTGTTAGTTATCTATTTTCTGGTCTCAAACTGAAAGGCCAACAAATAAAACTTGAGTTTCCTACTTAACATGAACATGACATGAATATATCATTTAATTTGATGAAATAACTTGAATTTTATCTTGGAGCTGAATTCACCAAGAAATTTATATCTTTATTTCACTATTACCTTGTCTGACGCTAGGGTAAATTTGATGACACTATCCACATCAGATTCATTCACGTTCATGACTCAATTTAAATGAAGGCAAAAAGAAGAACTTGTCCATAAATTAATTTTAGAGATAATACTTTACACAGAAATATTCAGCAAAGTATACAGAACCCTCAATGCTCATCATCTAAAAAATTCCAGACATAAAACATGAGTAATGCAAGTTAAGGAAAATAATTCAGAGGAATGGGAGAATCGAATAATCACACTCTGACAACCTACGTAACAAATATTGGAAAAGATGTTAACTTTTCAAAAATATAACGGCAGGTAATAATAATCATTAACAAACTATAATAGTGATAATAATAATAAGCTGACCTCGATCTAAATTCTAATCAGCTCAAGAGTAGAAATCGGGTTTGAAGATGATAACCAGCCTTTTCTATGCCAGGCATGCGGGGAAAAACTTGTCAACAATTTTTTACTGACTGCTTCTATTCATGTTTTCAAGACTATGAGAAACTGTGGCAAGGTTTAACAACATCGGTCACATTATGCGGGGCAGTGTCGATCCAAGTACCCAGCGGTCGCATAATTCGTTGTTTATGTACGCCTCTGCAACCCCATGCGGCTTACAGAGCTCACCAAAATTCTAACAATAATTTGTCACTCAACATTAAAGAAAAGTTAATAATCTGAAGGTCGTTTCGCTCCAATACTTTACTTTCTTGCTAACTTAATTTTCATGGATTAATTGGGAATATGTACATACGGTGAAGAAGAGGTGCGTCGTCGGCGTGAGCACAATGTCATTTCTGTCAGAGGAAGGAGTTTTTTTGTAATATATTGATTGCAGTACACGGCAGCTGAACCGCAGGTTAGTGACGGCGAATAATGATGGTAAATGCTAACTGGGATTATTTTAGGTGGAAACTAAGATGAGGGAGAATGGTAACACAATCGAATTTAGAAGGCAAGCGAAATGATTTAAATAGTGTCAGGTTTTGCTATGTTTCAACCAAAAATTGGTGACAGGGTCAGAGACAAATCCAAGTTAGTAGCGAGGTCGGTAGAGCCTCAGTACGCAGGAGCGCGAGGAGATGAGGTTTGAGGGCGGCGGTCATGCGTGACGATGAGCTCGTCATCCTGATACTTACTTCATCTATAATAAACTGAAGATAGAATTCAGAGGTCGACCATCGGTAGACTTACTTACTCATTAACTCTCACGTATAATATTGCAGTTAATGTTTGTATTATTATAATATGTTGTGTAACTATTACAGCTCAATAAATTCGTCTATGGTACTGGCAGCGCTAGCCTTTTTTCGAAGTAAAAGTCATTTATCAAGGCAATAAAATATCGTGATCTTGATGAACATTTAACTGGATAATTAAATATAAAAAACTCCAGTAATTGAGCATAAAATCTTTAAATTTTTATCTGGATTATGTCGAATATCATGGACATGGTTAGAAAGCATAGATGGAACGTTATTTATTATTTAATCATATTTATGATCAACGTAAATTTTTTACGAACAACAACGCGCAACAACGTGTACGTGCATTAATCGAGACAAAGAATTGCCGACAATCCTTACATTTACATAAAATAATTTACAGAAGTACTTTTGACAAATGTTGACGTCGGTATCCCCCTGCTACAAAAAAGCAACATAATGAACGCCAAATAAGGCGTTGAGCTAATTACGATAGCGCAGATATATGATCTAGAATGCCGCTCATTATTAAAGTCTGAAAAAAAAGACATTCAAAAACTGCACACTAAGGCGGGTCCTTCAGTCAGTAGTGAATAAGTAGCGCAATTTGCAGCACGCAAACAAATGCCAGAGCTGAGAAATGCCACCGCCTACACAATACCTGACTTCAGGCTACAAATTTTTCAACGAAATCGCCCTGAAATTGAGGGATGGAGTGGAACGATCACAAGCGATTTCTTAATAGTCGAATCCAAGTTAAACTGGCACTAATTTTTCCGCTAAAAATAGTTTTGCATTTGCATTTAGATTAAAATTTTCATCAAGATAAATCAGCCGGAAGTCTTGCATTTACATTCCTTTATTAATGGACAAGCACACCATTAAATATGGAACATATATAAACTCAAAGGCGGGAATGGAAAAAATCGAACATTAATGCTAATTAAGCAAAGTATTCGACAAGGTTGGACTGTAATCTAGAGCAATTTTGGTGCATTAGATTTGTCCTGTGAGAACTGGTTTCTAAAAGCAAACGTCAATTTAGATCAAAACAGAAAGAAGCTTTCGACAAAAATAGTCGGTAAGAAATGAGCATGATAGAATATTTGCTTGCAATATAAAAATATGATGTGCAAACGTGAATAAATTCAAATATTTTCGCACATTTAAAGTGAAGAAAATTCAGAATTGAAAAAACTTCGATTCCGGCTGTTAAGGATTCGAGAGAATGCATTAAGACTTAATAATTTAAAAAAAAAAAATTTCTTCTTTTGGAAGAAGAAGAAAAAATAGCCAATTTCTGCACTAGCTTCAGTGTGAAACACAACCAATTCATTGGCCCTATATTTAGAAGGTACCTCAAGAACAATAATAAAACTTGGCAGCATGCACTGCCGTGTAATTCCATACCATAAATTAATAGCAAACTTGAGTAAAAATTCGGCCACGGCCGTGAAAAATTCCGTCTAACGCTAGAGTTTTTTATGTAAACCCGATTGGGCACGAGGCATGATCTATATTGTGAACTTGACTCGCTCGGCACTAATATCAACCTTGGAAGTAAGCCTATATAGTCCTTGAAGGTAAACCATGTATAGCCTATTAAACACGGACCACTGACTAGTTTCAATGTCAAACACTCAAAAACCTGGTGATGCACAGCAGCTCGACGCCTGTAATTGAAAGACACTCCATATAAGGGGACGATGGAAGGGAGGACGTTGCGGGTGTTGGTTGTGTTTACGGTCAAGATCAAAAAAGCCTGGGGATGATGGCTACAAAATGATGCCTGCCCGCGCCTTGAAGGAAATATCAAAGATCCACAAGAGGGTTCGGTGGTAGGCGGCGTCGCAAAAGCTTCAGCTTTACATTCATCTAGTGGGAGTTCATAGACTCGTTGAAATTTCTATACTGACTCATGAAGATCAAGGGATTGTTTCGTAGAGGGAAAAAGGATGCTTCGGTGACGCCCAAACATTCTCAGATGTCATCCGAAAAAGAAATACTATTTTGGATAATACAATCTAAAACCTCTTAGCAGTTTCATGCAGGTACATTTCCATTTACGGCTGGTTTTGGCCTTGAATTTAATCAAGTATGAGATGCAAACGTGCTCTTAAACACAACAAACCCTGAGCTTGAAAACAGACGTCAAACCTTGGGCAGTGGGAAAAAATTCTTGACTTATCGCACATAATTGCACGGGACGTTAAATTTAATGGTATAAACTCCCTAAACGCTCAAATAAAAATTGCGCAACAATGTATATTTACTGGTTTAATAGAGCCGCGAAGGAAGAATCAAGCGTTATATTCAAACGTCGAAAAATTATTGCTGTTTAATGGAGGAAAGTTTACCAAAAATCAGTCAGATGAACATTTTTCTTCAGTTAATGAGAGCAAAGAAATAGTTCCTCCGGAAAATCTTAAAAAATATGACAAATAAAAAAGCTGAATTTTTTTCGATGATATAGCGAAAAAATATTGGTGGCAGAATAAAAAACTTGCAGAACTCACGTAACGTGGTTGAAGTACAGCCAAGTCGTCCGGGTTCAGTATAGTCCCACGAATCCTGAACTCACCTGGAAATTGAAAGAAAATAAATAGATTATATAACGTGTCAACTTATAGCAGCTAGAACCAATGGTATGGATTCTATGTCCAAAGACAACGGTTACAAATATTCTTAAAACAGAAAAAGAGCGATAAGTAAACTCACAAAAGATAATTCTATAGAAATATAGTACTAGTACCGGGTATACTGTGTGATTGGTTTGAGTTCAACATAAATAAAAAAGTCAGTAACTAAATCGTGAATCTGTTGGAAATCTGAATTTGCAGCCCATGGAAATAGGCCGGATAATTTCAAATGGAAGACAAAAACTAACCCAGCTAAATATTGTTAATAATTACAGATAGTTGGTGGAGACTTGAGTCAAACTAAAAATTTAGTAACAAACCGGCACATGGACAAACATGTCAATGTCAATGGACACTAGTCAATGCCTACTTGGTTCGTTCAGAATAGAAGTAATCAAACATGCGACAGGAGATTGAAATTTCTTGACCATCTTCCAGACGCAAACCACAAACAACCGAAATGACAGTGCGGTCGCAACATTTTTGAGTACAAAAATGATAAATCGACGAAAATTACTGACTAGACGAAATATAAAATATGAATTGTGAACGTGTACAGTAATTATTAGAAAGAAATACTAATTTATTTTCATCTCATGGAATTCTTCAGATAATATCAGACAAGATGTCAGAAAAGTTCACTGTATATACGTGCTACTTGGCATCGTTCTCATTTTTCATATATTCTGTGAAAAGCGCGCCGTATTTAAACGTGCAAAAAAACACGTTTCCAAACGTCGACTGGTTTTTTGTCGACTTTTTTTTCAAGTTACAGTGACTTGAAAATGAAAAGGCGACTGTTCCCTAGAAGCAGGGTTAATTGGCAACAATGAGGAGACTCTAAATAATTGAATGACTACAAAGATGAATTCTTAGATAATTTCCAACTATTATCTGGCTAGTAAGCTTTTTCTACTTGCATAAAAGCTTGATGATTCTATAGTGCTGAAGACCGTCGGGAATATAATGAAGAAAACGCCACTCCTCATGAAAAGATTTGAATGCAATGCAATAAACATAGAACACATCGTTGAGATAAAGAATAAAATACGATGGAGTACACTTATGAATTATGAATAACGAAGTAATTTGCGCGAGCACGTATATACATATAAACTCTTCGCTTTGAATGATCATCGGTAATTTTAATACAAAATCAAAAGAATATACGGATCTGAAAACATTAATTAGGAGGTTCGTATGTCATGATGCATGGCAAGCTTGCATACTCGGCATAAATGAGAACGAAGTTTCTGTCTACAGCTTTCAATATGATAATGACTTCTAGCAATCGATGACTGAATGATTTCTCCCCAATAAATCTGACAATTTTCATCGCCAAAAAAATTAAAAACCTTGATACCCATTTCAACAATTTTGAGTGCTGTGGGGTAACTGCCGAAAGTTACCCGCACAGTGAGGAAATTACGAGATCGGAAATGAATCAAACTGGATCAAGTGAATTTATTTGATACGGCAGGGAATAGGGAATGATAACTACTAGAACGCGAAGTAAACTTCCTAACGGTGTTGCCAAGTCAGAGGACAAAGGATATATTTATTTAAAAGTCGTAATTTCTAGGTTCGCTACAGTGCATCTTGTTTCAAGTTCTAAACACATCAGAAAACCAGTTTGGCTGTCCGTTGGAAAAATGTATTTTGAAGAATGATAAATATTTCCAATGCGTTTTTGTATGTACACGCAATATGAAAACCTTACAAAATTTTATGTCCTTGTTCATGTCAACAAGCCATCCGAGCAAGTGAAAGTTCATACAAATCAACTGGGAAATCCATAAAACTTAACTCACTCTTTGTCTTTTGCCATAATCATTAAGTTGTATCGTGAGATTTTAAAAAATGTAATCTTCATACTCCCCGTGAATATTCCTCAGATAGCGGCGGGTCAGGGCTCTCATTCACATGCCAATTATGCGAATAAAAATTATTCGTGTGCAATACCAGCCAAAAACAAACAGCGGCCAGCAGAAAATTTTGAATAATTTTGTCTCCAGAAGCAGCGGCTGCTGAGTGTATCGGAGGCCTCGCTTCGAACGTAATATGATAGCATCGTTGAAGCTCCGAGTATGAACATCTTCAAAAACAGACTAGACGAAGCTATGCAGGAGCATATGTTCAGTCTTAAAATGCCTAGCAAATTACGGAGCAGGCAATAAGTCCAGCAGCTATCTCAATCAATCGTCAGCTATAGAAAGATCGGGTTCCAAAGGCCGGATCCCTTGTGAATCAAGTCACGAAAAGTTCAAGAATCGGCAACAGGCCATGGGCCTATTTCTTCAACGCCGACACTTCTATTCTATTCTATGAAAGTTGCATGAATGAGGGCGCTTGCTGGCATGAAGATGGAGCCCAAACACGGCGCCCTCAAAGGCTTCAACCGCGTAGGTGCAACCTTTCTCTCATCCGAACAGCGCCAGCATCGTCACTTTTATGTTTTGTTAAGAAATAATGTTTCTGCCCACGGTTGGCTTGCAACTTTCTCAATGATAGACAGGCTCATCCACACACTCGATTATTCCAGTATCATCCAAAAGGGCGGTCATTGCAAGGGTGTCTCTCGTGAGACTAAAAACTGAGCGAAACGTTCTTCGATCACTGCTAAGAACGGGTTTTCCAGTCGACAATTAATTGTCCACAAAGACGGGTAGTAATAAAGTTACTATTAAATATCAATGTCAGCTTTGTAAATAAAAGCGAGGATACCGGATGAAACTGTCAAAAAGGTAGAAAAGCGGGAAAAAATGTCTATAAGACAGGAAATAATCAACCACAGAACGCATATAAAAGCTAATATATAAAACTAAATCTACACAGAGTTTAGCGCAAGATGTAGTACATACGGGATAAAACCCTCATATGTACGTACGTATAGCCTCACATACGTTTAAAAATATCAAGTACAAGCCATGCGATGAAACAATAAAAAAAATGTTCTCTACAAACATTTTTTAAACCGGCATCTACCCACTCATTACGCCTAAGAAACGCCATGATTTAATCTTTAAAACTAAATCACACCTTCGTAATACCGGTACTTACGTAAAACTTGTATCACTAAAAATACATATACTAACTTAGTGACGCGACAATTTCTAGCTAGTGGGAGAAAAATTGCAACGAATACAAGCAAACACGTTGTTTATTACCTGAAACTCCTTATTAAGTCCAAATAAAAAGTTTGAAGCCAAATAAATGATGCAAGTGACCGTATCTTCCTCGCTCGTCTTGCACGACCGCCTGCCCAGCGACGTGTAAGCTTTGCAATTGCAGATGCGGTCGCTTCCAGATCCTGCGACATATAGCGACTCACAACGATACTTTGGTCCTGTTGCTTGCATAGAAAACAAACAATCCACACAAAAAAAAAACAAGGTTTCGGCTGAGAATGGCTGCACCCGTTGCATTTGACTATTGACCGCTAATGACAATACATAACGGTAAGACACTCGAGGCAAATTAAAAAAGGAACGTCGCGGCAATAGGAGGCGATGTTGTGGTCAATGGAAATCTGACAGAAACTTGGAACACAGGCGGCGACTGGGCCACGAAATCAATAGAAATTAAAAAAGGATACAGCGCTTTGGACGATCTAATTCTTTCCTGTGAAACTTAAAATCACCTAAGAATCTTTTCATGGAGACAAAAGATGCAGACGGTATTTTTAAAAAATTTTCAAAAGATGCAGACGGAATTTTTCGTCAGTCGAGATCTTGGGAGAAAATAATCTTGGCGTACGACTGACTGAACAAGGCAGACGATGTCCTAGTCAAAAATACTCGGTTGCAATATTCATAAAAGAAAGACAACGCCTCAGATTATTACCTTGTTAAAATTATATAGATAATGATGCAAAGATGTGCACGAGCTTTAATAGTTAGATATACCGGTACAGGTTTTGAAAAAAACATCTTTCCTCGTTTCTTTCAAGGTTTCATATTGAGGTCGTCACAAATCCTTTTTCATATCGAGCGCATCGATACAATTACAGGAACTTCCAAAGTCCTTCAATCTTTGAATTCAACATGAGAACTGCCAGAATTCACCTAATTTATCCTGAACATCCTAATAAAACAGATGGCTTGAGACACAGAATTCGGCCATCGCTCGACCAAATTGGCTATCGCTCGGCAGTACATCGCTCAGTGTCAGGCAATTCAACAGTTGATTCTCCTGAGCAAATCCCAAGGTTGAATACAGTTACAAAAAAATGTTCGTAGATATATTTCAGTGAGTGAGCAAACAGAATTGACACGATCGGAACTTATCAATACACGCATCAAAATAGTATTTCTGGTGATAAACATTTTCATTTGTTTCACTGTGGTTCCATAGATTACCATCAATGCTTTATGATCTCTTTAAATGGGCACAATAAACCAACATGATTCGTCAATCGCCACCGCAGGCTTTAATTTTACGCAAAAAAAGAAATAAACGATATTACATATTCAAAAAATGCTGTTCCAAAATTTATTTATATCATTATAGGCATAACATATTTTAGCATCTCTCGCAAATATTATAAGTTGAGGGCTAACGCGTCACAGAATTGAAGAATTCCCGTTTCAGGATCACAATTACAGCTCATGAAACAATTGGAGGCAAGACTTTTTCTTGACATTTATTGGATAAATCTTTCGCCTCTTAAACAGCCGTAATTAAACATGTCAAACACAGAATGAAATATAAGATGCTCGGCAGAACTTCTGTCATAAGTTTGAAGTAAATTTGACAAAAATAAATCACAAGTCTCATTGAAAGAAAAGAATAAAGCATTATTTTCAACAAATTCAATGTCACCTTGAAACCTTCCCAGGCAAGTGACATCTCAAAACTTGTAAAGAACAGGTGTGTTTTTGTGAAGGTAGTCTCCTCGCTGAACTCCCACGAACGAGTTTAAAGGTCAAGTAATTGCAGTGAGCATTAGAGTCGTTGTAAGAAATGCAGAGTCATCTCTTGCGTTCCCGGTTCTAGAAGTTTTTAATACACAGATGACAGGCGAGTGTTTCAAATTATATAAGAACAGCAGACATGCCTTAGTTATATTTCAGGTACTGTATAAGAAACGTTCAGAACACAGATGACTGCAGCACGTCTCTATTTCAGAGTCTGTGGTTTCTCATCACAAGATCAAATTTAATAGCGTTATGCGAGTAAAAAGCAAAATTATTGTTTAGTTCATTCCAAAAAAATCAACCAAAACTATGGAAGCAATGAGAAATTTAGAATTCGATGGTCCAACAACGATGGTCCAGCTATAAAATATTTTACGGATTTATATATATATAACTTCTCACAGCAATGAGAAATGTAAATAAAATTGTCAGCAACGATTTCATACGACAGTTGCTCTATTAAACGCTCAATTTTGAATGCTGCAATTCTTCGCTAGTTTCGTAACGTACAGATGAGTGCACAAATTAAATTACTATTAGAAATAAAACCGTGAATAAAACCGTAAAATAAAATAAAACCGTGAAACATTTTCTGAATCCATCAGCCGTGGAAAACGAAAGTAATTCGAGCCGTTTGCGAACCGTCCACATTTCGGACCACGACATCCAGGAAACCCGGGGTAAAAAATAACTCAAACGAGACGCTCTGCAGACCGCGACCGGTGAACCTGTTGCTCGATGAAAGGGAAACCCGCGCCTGGGGCCATGAGGGCGAGAAATGCGAGGTCGCCATGCCAAGCACAAGCACATTAGTGCGCTTAACGTTTCCGACTTCATTTTAAGATGATCTAAACCTCCAGGCACGTGGCGTTGAAACAACGTTGATTACGAGTTGATTTCGGATAAACTGCGTTTAATCAACGTTATTTCAACGTCAGATACCTTGAGGGAAATCAGTAAAAAGAATAAGGCAAAGGTTGACCTGTATAATTAAGACGTGGTCTTGATGGGAACTTAAAATACATTGAAACGAATTAAAAATTAAACATCTGTGGTAAAAACAAAATGCTGCAGCGTAGTTATACTGACATGTGTATTGTGATGGAAGAGCTACCGTATATCTTACAATAAGGAAAACTACAAAATGCATAAAAAAAAGTATGGAGCCAATTAAAGAAGAAAAATGCTTCATTTTCGTTCTTGAAAAAGAAAAAATACTCATTGACTGGGGCCCTACTGGGACGAAATCAAAAATAACACGTGCAGAAAATTTACGAAACAAATTATAATAGGACTTATTTTTAATTAGTTTAGTCATTATTACGAATCATTCTCAAGACAGTTTCTCCTGAGAGCAACTGTAAATTGATGCAAAAGTCACATAAATAGCACACGAATAAAAATTCTAGCTACTATCCGTAATAATTAATGCATGCTAATTCAACGACGATAAAAGTAATTATTAAAGTTCAAGACGATGCTTGTGACTGCGACAGAAGTTGTGTTACGGTGCCATCGTCAATACTTGGTAACCAGAATTATTGTTCCACACTTCCATTTCCGAGACTGAATATTTGCAGCCTGGATACTGCCTGCATGCACAACAGAAATACAAGAACGTACGAAGAAACAGAATTATGAGTAGTGGACGAATCCAAACATGGCGAGGCATACCGAGATAAGGAATGCACGTTCCGACATGGACTGAGAGGTTGAAACCATAGTTTTAAAACTAATTTGAATTATAGAAATAAAAAGCATTGTGCTTAAAGCTGAAGCATTAATTGCAAAACACAGCATGAATACGAAAATTGTTAATAAGTCCTAATAAAATCGATATAATTAAGTACATGTATGCCCTAAAACACTCCATAGGCTAACATTACTCTTACGGTTATGTTGCTCACTTAAACTTTGATTATTGCCGAAATTGCAACTGCCCATTACTACTTCATCACAAAATGCCTAAGAATTTGCTGTTAAAAATCGCAATCATATCGCTGGTGCCTGGGACACCAAGAACTTAACAAAAGAAGTGTCTTGGTCTTGATAAGCATTAGCCGTGAGGGAACACAACAAATGAACCTTCGTTCCCTAGCTGTAATTATAAGACATCAAGAGAACAGAAGGTGAGGTGATCTATCCCACATGTACTTCTTAAGCATAAAGCGTTATCTTCCAGGAAATGATTTGAGTGTTGAACATGAGTTAATACCAGAAGTTTTTTCAACTATTCCTTATGCAAACTGATTTATTACAAGCATTACGTGGTTCAGATTAATCTAACCTTACAAAGAACTAAGCGATGTGTCTCATGGTCACTTGGTCCTTGATGACCGATAACCTTCTGTAAAGAAGTCGCCAGTCTTATATACAATGAAATCAAATACTGAAAATACAACATATGACGCTAATGTTGAAACAGAAATCTATAGCTACCGTATGTAAATGGATGAAAACTATTAAAAAAACATACCTAGTTCATATGAAATTAGAAACAGATTGATTATACTTGAATTTCTTGTTCCTTAAATTGAAAATGTCAAAGCCACAAATCCCAACAGCTTTCCTCATAAATGTGGATGAATTTATCGGACATTCAATCAGATCATGAAAATCGAACTTGGAACAAAAAATTTATTGAAAAACGCCAGGATAAGAAATAAGTTAGAAGAGATAAGTTAATGCCATAATTAAAACAAATAGTTAGAAAGTTTTTCCTATATTCGTTAAAATTAATTGGAGCAATGGAATATTGTTCGATATATTTCGAAAATTCAAGCTATACCCTCAATTACCGAAGTAAAAACTTCTTTAATTTGAAAACTCGAACCGAATTACTAAAAGTTTAAGCCTGAAGAAATTATGGGTAAACATTCAGTAGTTCAGTAATGTCCGACAGAGAAAACATTCATCCCCTGACTAGTCTGAGATTATGGCGGGTGTAACACGAGTCACAAGGCTCGCAGGTCCGCAGCGTAAATAAGGAGCAGCAGATGTGGAGTGCAGTTAACCACGAGGTTAGGGAGTGCAGTGACGCGGGCAGGGTGGGTCACAAGGGCAGGGTGGGTCACAGGGGCAGGGTTCACAGGGACAGGGTGGGTCACAGGGGCAGCGCATCCACACAATTTGCGCCCCCATTAATCGCAGCATTGTCAATACAAATCATTCGTACGCTCATTCCTGATGTATATCAACTCATTCGTAATGAGTTGATGAGCAAGTTTATATTCATATATTACTGCTTAATGTATATAAACTGAACCGCAATGAGTTACTAAACAAATTTATATAATGCATTATTGTTTAATGTATGGAAACTCGTAAGTAATTATTTGACAATTATACTTAATTACTTATATTAATGTAATACTGCTTCAAGTACCTATATGAACTCATTCTTTACATATTTTTATACATTTCTATACGTATGCCAGCACACTCATACGTTGGAAGCATTTAACCATGAAAAACGAACACTCGTACACAGCGTTTCAGATATTTAAGGAGGATTGAAAAATGTGGACTTGAATAATTTGCACCTGTATTAAAATAATTCATTAGTTTAGTAGAACATCACAAGCATATGAATGAGCCAATAAAATGAAATCTGTTAGCATTATTTTCATACGTCGTCAGAATAATAGCTTGCTTATATTATTATATTAGAATTAAGACAAGCGATGCTGCCAGTCAGAAACCGCCGATTGAAAATGCGGCGCAGCTTCTCAGCAAATTTAGAAATCAGCCGCTGATAATGCCAGGCATAACTCTATACTGAAGCTAAACGATCAAAAAAATCTTGAGCGATTCTGGAGGAATCACTGCTTGTCATTTCGTGCCAGGAAGCGAATAAGTGACTAATCAGCCCAATTAAACAGACCGTGTTTCTGTATGCAAGCAAAAACCATGAAAGAAGCGGACAAACTCACTCGGTCAACTTCCTGACTCGGTCTTCTCCTACACGCGTGGCCTTTATGGCAAGCAGAGCAAGGAGATGTCAATTCAAGAATATCCACATACACTCCCTCCTATGTAAACATGCGCGAGTGTGCATGTGTACATAGGAAAGAGTCCTATGTGTAGCCCAATTTTGCAGAAAAAATTATTACATTTGATGTACGTTACGAAAGTGAACTAATAATATACTTTGCGCCCACCTTTGTGCGTAACGAAACGAAACCTTTCGATTGAAGATTTTTCAAATTGAAGTTTGTGTGATTCTGCTAATCAAATGAACCTATAAAAATAAATATTACCTATAATACGTAATTGGAATGAAACGGAAAACTGTGTCGTCTAGCAATAAAAATACAAACAAGTGCCTCAGAAGGCACTTGTTTGTATAAACTATCCTTAAATAAAGATAAACTATCAAACCTTAAAAAAAATATCTTCTAAAAAGTTCAAGTAAGACAAAATCAACACAGTGCTATGCAGTGGAGAAGAATGCCCATATATATTCGTAAATAAGAATTCTCTACACGCGCGTCTTGCGCCGCTTTAACCGCGTTGCGCTCGTGCATGCGAATATTATACTACAGAAATAGAAGATTCTTGCCTCAAATGGCGAATTTAGTTAGGCAACAAACGCCGATCGAGTTCTTGGAAAAAACGACAAAATCGAGATTACAGCTAGTGGTAGGCTGAGATTAGTATGCACAGGGTGCGTCAGCAATTATATTCAGGGCCTTATTGCTATTCACAACACAGAGATGAACTGAAAATTGATGTAACTGATAAAGAAAGAGGTGCGATTTATCGAACCTGTTCTGCACATTAAGCTAATGAGAATTTACAAAAAAAAAAAAGAATTATAAATGTGCCCAATAAGGGATAATTTTTTCCCTGCCTTCGCCAGAACAGATTTTTATTTGAGTAAAAGCCATCAAAACTCGTGTCTTCATCCAGCAAATACTATAACGAGTCGTAACACAAATTTATGAAACACCAAGAAAGTAGAACAGAAACTTACTCGATTATGTATTGCTCTTTTGCATTACCAAGATTTTCAATTGCGCTCCCTTTCCACGAAAAAAAAAAAACTGGACAAGCCCAAGATAGCCCTCAGGTCAAAACAATTAAAATGAAGAATGTCCCACTCAAAAACATAATTGCATCCCATTTGCGTAGTGTAGCTACCACACCCACAATATGTTTTTAGCAACATTCTTTTTGAGAACAAGTTTGACAGCACTCGGTAAAAATATCATATAATCCTACCAATTACATTACCTTTTATGAGAGCATGTACAATTGGAAGCTCATTATTAACCCACTGTTGAAAAAATCTTGACGTTTAATTAAATCAATATTACAACTTAAATTGAAGAATAGCTCAATAAAAAAAAATCCAAAAACAATCGTGCAACAAGAGAGGCTTCAGCAGAACGCATTATATAAATCATTGCTCTGTATTAGGACTCGCGACCGTCAAAATTTATGATCGAGTTTGACCCGGAAGTCGGTAAATGGATCATCGATTCAAACGAGTTGTTACGAACAATAGAAGGAGATGCAGTACAAACTGAATCGTCCCTGCGCAATGGAGCCAGAAGAAAATGAGTGAAGAAGAGATACGGAGTCGGAGTGAATCCAGGTTAACGGGATTTTAAGCTTTGGTGGCCTGAGAATGGGGATCAATAAAAAAAGTATGAAGTTCCGCTGTGGAAAAAAAATCTTCAATTTTGGTCAAAACGATAATCGATTATGAATTGAACAAAAACTCAACCATTGACACATAATACAAAAACATAAGTTCTATGAGATCCCACCATGAGACGTTACTTGATATTTAATACAGTAAAAAATTTTCAGTGAACTACAAATTGATGAAACAGTTCATCTATAAAGAAGGTAGATGAAGATTCAGTGAAGATATTGTACTAATATCTTGAAATTCTGCTACACAAACATGAATTTCGAGGAACCTGCCAAAGCCTCATTAGATTCATTCTCAACAATATTGTCCAATAATATGACAACCCCAACATATACCTACGGTTGTTCGTAGCTCGCATCCTTATTGCGGTGCAATAAATTAACCAATTGATTATTTTGATCTTTTTAGGATTACATACGACGCCATGGCGATACGCGTCAGCCTAATTGCCTTAATATACTATGAAGTTGTCTACAGATAAACACTTCAAATGTTAAATGAAGGTTAAAATTTAGCTTCAATGCTCGGTCACATGACGGCAATGACTAAATTTTTCCTTCGTGTTCGCTCTCGAAAGCCCCGATCGAATTTTTGCTTCGACATGAATGTCATCGTTGCAATTACAGCAGACAGAGAACGAGGCGATTAAAGTCGGGCACAAATCATTCTTCAACTGCGAGCCATAAGAGGAATGGCGGGTCAAGGAAAGATCTTCAGGGAATTACGGTGATCAAATATGAGTTCAGCTTCAGTAAAGTTACGGAAGTTCTCAGAAAAACTTCGGAATGAAAATTTCGCACACACATAAGCTCCTCCCCCTCCCCCCCACACAAAAAAAAATTCAAACGAGTGCAACAATCTAATTATAGAATTACTGTTTTTTTCACTTGCTGAGAAATTTAAAGAGACAACACAGAGGCAAAACCCTTTTCAATAAGGTTTAAAACTAAGATGAACATTTTGAGAATGTGAAAGTAATGAAAGAGTAACTAAGTTAGGTACAAGATTAAGTAGAGAAGGTAAAATAAAATCTAGGGCCTACAACATGTACGAGGTGAACGGAACTATACAGTTAAGTCACCACACCTCGAAGCGGTTAAATGTCAACGCAACAGGACTTACCAATCAACGTTATGAATTAATACACAATGGATAAATAATCGTTGCGCCATGACAGAGACGTACCGATAAAAACCGAACAAGTCCAGTTGCGTCAGGAACGTACGCTGACATAAAAATAAAATGTATAACTTTGTACTCACTGAAGTGAGTGACGAGAGCGCAATCAGCGCATTATCCCGTAGACGAAAACGTGAAGTCACAGACAGACAGACGGACAGACAGACAGACGGACAGACAGACAGACGGACATTACGAGCACAATAGCGCCTTTTTCAGAAATGTGAAAATGCGCTAGAAACGAATTAATCACGAAAAAATTGGCAATAACTTTCACAGAAATGTTTTAGTAATGACAACTTAAATAATTTGAACAGGCTCAGAGAAACTCTGAAACCACAATGGAAAATATTGCATTGCACCGAAGGCGTAAAAATTGGTACGAACATTTCTTACGCTCCGTTGCTGAGCTTCATATTACTGCTACGCTGCTGAGCTTCATATTACTGCTGAGTTGCTGAGCTTCATATTACTGCTGAGTTGCTGAGCTTCATATTACTGCTGAGTTGCTGAGCTTCATATTACTGCTGGGCTGCTGAGCTTCATATTACTGCTGGGCTGCTGAGCTTCATATTACTGTAACACGCAAGTTTGCTGAACCTTCATTGATCGAGAAGCCAAGTCCAAACTTACAGTAAATATCGACAAGCAATTCTTGCCATTTCTAGCAATGGCGTTATGGATCACAATTTACCTTGAAAGGAATTTTTTCCAAACAATAATATCATGTGATAGCTGACATAATTTGTAAAAGAATTGGCTCTAGTTCGATCATCACTCCGCCGTAAGGATATTTTACGTCGTAGAGGAAACATCCTAACAGGTCACATGGTTGCAGTTCAGTGAAGACCGAAGACTCGAAACGTCGCCAGCCTCGGCCTTGTTCGCGCGGTGTCAGGCTGCGCTGCGTGCAAACAGCGCACACGGAAAAGCCTTGGCTGCAATTCAGGCGATTCGCGTAACACAAATTGCGAGCGCCATTCAGTAACGGCGTATTGAATGAAAAATATCTATGACAAATTTGTTAAAAATAATCATTTTTTTACTGATATGAATGTCCTTAAATGGAGCTCTAAAATAAGAACTTTGAAGTGGGATTTTTGAAAAAACTTAACGTTTGAGTTGAGTGAAATAACACAATCTAGGATTATGCAGACGTAAATGAATTGATAAGATTTACGAGAAGGCGCTACTAGTAATCTGTCAAGTTCATAGGAAATATTTTTTATGAAAGAAATTCAATTTTTTCGGCAAACAAAAAAAAATTAACATGCAGTTTAGCCTACGCAACGCCGTTGTTTAATTCAGCCCAACGCGTAAAATACAGATTTCAGAGTTGCACTTGAACGTTCGATCTCCCAATGCGCCAAAATTCGTATAACTTTCATGAGTTTGAATCATAACAACCAATATCATGCAGCGATACCAATCGGAGCCTCGAGGAAGCTAATTACAGAAACACCAAAGCAGGCAGCACTTACATTACAAAAAAATAAATATATATATAAAAAATTGAGCTTGACTGACGCGAGCATCTTCAGTCGCCCAAATATTTTTTTCTAGCTATAAGGAGAGAGAACAAGTTTTTCAGTTTTCGAGTAAGGCGAGGTTCGTGCTCAGGTGCTGTCAGCTAACGCGTCTTGGCGCAGTCAATGTACACATTTGGGAATTTACGATACCAACTAAGGATGCTTGAACTCCGTAAAGTTAGTAATCTGAAAGACTGCAATGACAATTGCTGCAGGTGAGATCCGCCTGAAGTACCGAGATTTCGAATTATAAAGTCGCAACTTTATAATTTTCCACGAGCGCCCGACGCTTTATCGGGCGCTACATATTTATCCAAGACGAACGCAAAGGGGCGTGGTAAAACATACTCGTACTCGACATGTAGACAGGAGTACTGAGCTCAGTCATGAGTTATTCATTGAACACAACGAAACGGAAGTAAGTTAATCGTATCAACTATTTCAGCTACAGCAAAGAAATTTAATAAATGAGGAGATTTACTTTATAAAAATAAATTTCAAAGTCACGCCAGGCTTCGTGTAACAATTAGGAAATCAAAGTATAACGGCACATCGCAGCAGCACGAAGCAGCAGTCGTTTATTACCACGAAGGTGACGTTGCAGAAGTTTTCGTGTCATTACGACTATATTACCAGAGCGTCCGTTGCTCACGTGTGCGAAGGATCGGTCCGGCGAGGTTAACCGCTCCAAACACAAAAACTTGTTTTGGGAGCAGCCGTCAAATTCGTAAATTATGACCAGGACGAATCAACCGGACGGCCGAAACTTACAGGCACGAGCTGACTGAGTTAACTAAATTCCGGACGTCGATATTGAAGAAAATTCAACCGATTAATCAAAATTCAATAGAAGACAGGACCTAATAATTTTCAAGATACTCATAATTGTAGTTTTATCGTTCGGTGAATGAATAATTTGTTCAGCAGGCTAAAGCACGGAAAAATAATGTGAGTCTTATTCCGAAATATAAAATAAATTGAGTCTAATATCAACGGAATAAGTTGTTAATATAAGTGAAAACTTGAACACGAGTTTCTTGAATAATGGAAATGAAGTTGACAACGACGACCAAACACGAGTTGAAAAATAATTCAATTTCGGGATTGTAACTAGAAATTTTTACGGACAGAAACGCAAAACTTATCTTTACGTTCAGGATAAATAAAATTTACATCAATGCATAACTGGAAAGCTATTTAGGTCAATGCATCAATTTAATTCTTAACACCTCCAGATGCAAGCAAGAATTACATACAGGATTTAGAAACTTGTGAGGACCAGAAACCAAGATGAGTATTCAGCCAATCTCTTAATTTGCATATGTGAGAACGATAAGCAAATCAAATTCTCGACAGAGTCTAATCTCTAGAAACCGCGGTATGAGAATTCATTCAAGTTCATGGCTGAGCTCCAGAGGCAGCGTTTATCTCTTTTTTCTTCTGCAGGGATAAGAATTCCGTCCAATTCAAGATCAAGGCTGAGCTCGCTGAGCCTGTCCCTGAGGCTGCATGTTTATGGCAACAACAAAATGAACATAAGAACATCTCCTGTCCTGCAGGACAACACGCCGACAAGGCCGACCGCACCCTTTAGCCAACCAAGTTCAAGATCAATGCCAATTTTTTGCCAGTTTCCGTGGCGGTTCGGTTATGGCTTGATATACAGTAGATCATAAACGCGGGGTTCGTTGAGATATCCGACTAAAGCGCTGTATTCGGCTTCAAGTCTTCATGGGTTTGGGAGGAATCTTAAAATAATAGTATGAGAACTTACTCAATATAAATCATTTTATAAGCTAAGGACTCGCAATAAAACGAAATGAGCTCGCGTTCCCCGTACATAAATTACGCAAATAAGAGATATGCTGTTCTGGTCAGAGGTAGATTAAGAACTAGGTTTATATAAAAGTTAAATACAAATATAAGCAAATAAATTATCAGACATAAATAAGAACCAAATCTAGAAAACTCCAAGCAGCCTAATCCTATAGATCACCTGCAACCAATGGACATTTTCGTCACCGATTTCGCTCTTTGTTCAGAACAACTGCGACGCATCAGACTCAGCAGCGCATGCGGACTATTTACGATCTTAGAGAGTTGCAGAGGAGTCTCATGCAGTCGATATCTACGCACATCATCGGAGACGCTTGCAACGTAGAAAAAGTCGACCATAGGCTACTTGGAATTTGATGACGCAACATCTGACCAAAGAGGTGAGATAATTTTGATGCCCAGTGGACAATGCGCGTTTAAGCACACCGAAGTGATGAATATATACAGTGGGGGGAAATAAATATTCGTACACTTGAAAAATCGTATTTTAATGTATGTAAGTACACAAACTTAACAGGAAAAGTGATTTAAATTATGTATTTTTCAAGTGTACGAATATTTATTTCCCCCCACTGTAGGTATTAGATCGGAACAAAAAAAAATTGCCGATTCAATTATATATGTTTGAGACGCGTGTTTATTCATCGATGGTTAGAGTAAAGCTTCTTAGTCACGTAGGACGTACGAACAGCTGTAATATAAGTCAGGGTAGCGACCTGCGATGTTGAGAAACTGTGATCGCGTCCTATACTCTACGGAAAGCACTCGGCAGTTTTGATGACCCTCTTCTTAAACACTTAATAGAGTTATTAGAAAAGTAACAAAATACAAGTAAAGAATATCGCAGGGCTACTTTTGGGAATGAGAGCACATAGATTAACACGTACATGCAAAAAAATTAAACACTCGCATATTTATACTATACACTACTTTTATTGAAATAATAAAACTCCAAATAAAAATAAGTAAAAAAGGCAAAATAATATTAATATTACGGTATGTTTCATGAATTGGATCAAACGTTGCAAAAAATCAATTTGTTTCTCAAATTTGAAATAGATATAGTCCATAAAAATTTCAAGATCAATTAGTGCAGATATTGACAGCAGAAGAAAACCTTTTAAATGTCATACATTCATGCAACACGTACAACCACATTGAAATGAAACTATACATTGAAAACAAAATGAAAGAATAAGTTTTTTGCAAGCAAACCATTGTTGACAATTTCAGTCGTAGTCTGCTCAACTCAACAGTCCACAATTGGAAGAGAAAAAATGCGCACCACGGCGGCAAAAATAGTACTGTAAAATAAGCTCTAAATTATCGATTTATACACTCAGGTTTATATCCTGGATCTAACTAAGGCTATATGCAGCTTCCAAAATTACTCGCAAATAGAGAAGAACGGCAATATATTCTCCAGGCGCCCAGCTTTCGACTACAATTGCCCCCACGATTTGCCGAGTTTGCGGCGGTAACATTTGGGCAAAGTGGTATTCCGTGTAGCAAAACGTGCGCTCCTCGCTTTATATTCAGATGCAATTGAAATAACGGGACTGCAGACGAAGCCTGGCTCGTGGAACTAAATGCAAGAAGCCCGATAGTAAAAAAACAAAAGACACAACAAGAACAATTAAATTATTAAAACTATTGATACTGCCCAGCTACAGGAGCATAGCAGTTTCTAAATAAGAAAATTCCTTAAAATAAAATATTCCCTAAATAAAAATTCCTTTTTAACCTTCACACTAATAAGGCAACAAATCTTCTGGGACTTAACATTTAGCTTGCATGCATAGAAATTAATTATTGATTTCCAGGCGTTCTCTCGTACAGAATAACTCGGACTAACAGTAATGCAATTGAATCGCATTTCATGTATAAACTGTGTTCGTCTTTCCACACAATTCATGCCTATACATTAGGCAATCACAGTAAAATTTTAATATCGAAGATAGAAACAATTACATATTTTATCCTCTAAAATAATTCAAATTTTGTTAACAAGTATTTAACGACAACTACAGGCCGTTTTCTCACATATGAAAACATTGAGAAAGAAAGAATGAATAGGTAGATAGGAATTGGTTGGCAAAGGCTCGGCTAAATTAGAAATACATAATTCGGTGTCATGCTCGTATATATACGCAAGTCCAGCTCAATCTATTCTAGACTGACTGCAACTATGCACAGGAATGAAAATTCGTTGTACATCTGTTGCGTAATGCGCTTAAATAACGGAATAATAGCGCATAACGCGTGGAGCCATCCAGCATCAGAGTAGGATCATTTCTGCTCAAAACGCGAAAACTTGCAATAAATGCCACAACAGAATATAATCCTGTAAAATTTAGCAAATATCGCAATTTATACCACACCGTTCAATATATTCAATGATGTTAACTTTCAATACCTGCATCAATAGCTACTGACAATCGCTCTGCTATGGAAGCAACGAAAAAATGTGTGCTAAAGTCTACGGATATATTTACCTTAACTCACCATAGGTACCCGTACCTAAATCGAAAGTATTAATATGAACACCAAAAAAACGCGTTTCTCCGCGTTGGACAAAATTCTCCCACAGAAACTACCAAAAAAACGCAGAAAGGAAATAGCATTGCTCTGTCTTCATAAAAAAATGGAGCTGAGAAATTCATCTGAATTTCGAAATGGAGATAAGAAATACAATATAGCAAGCAAGTATAATAACGTCATGAGCTCTTGGCGACTCCAGAAGTAGGCCGTCAATTGCGAGTGATAATAGGCGGCTGGGAATGCATGCCGGGTACGAAGAAAAGTGCACGAGCGGCTGGTCTAAGATCATCAGGGGAACCCCGGTCAAATGGGCCCCGACACCGGCATGAGAAAATTGATCTCGCGGTCAACAGATGAAGTCACCGAGTTCGTCTAGCCCGAGAACGTATTTGTATTAGGAGGGGCGAGAGAGATTAGTTTCTCATACACCGTCCTGTGATGAGCGGTCGAGACACTGAGCTCACCAGGGCGGCCAAACTTCTCTCAAATGAAGTTTTCAAAACAAAATTGTTTTGGCTGCGGATTTTGAAGATTTCAGTGGGAAATAAAATGCAAACCGATAGTACATTTAGGGCGATGAAGCATGTGCAGCACGCATGTTTTTACAAGTAGGAGAAGAAGACAGCGTCGGAACAATACGAAAATAGGTTACCGAGATAATAACAAGCTGCATTAGGAACGTGTCACTGAATTCAGTTATTTTGCTGATGCGAGGTTCAATATAATCCGAAAGTGATTAACTGACAAATGGCCCATTGTATATAAACAAAATTTCCCTAGGCTATATCTCCCTAAATAACTGAAAAAAACTCTATTGAAATATTTTGGTATTTTAAAAAAATTATCCAAACTATGTCTCGGTTTGTTAAAATTATAAATAAACTAAATGATTAGGCGAATTGCACAGAAGAATTCTTGGTCAGTGTCACATCATACAAGTATGCAACAGATTTTGTCAATACCGCGGACAAAACTACAAAACTCCATAAATTTTTTATCATGCAGAGAAAGCAGTATCTGGAGAAAGCAGGATACCTTTCACAAAATGCTGAATGGATCTTACCGGAGTTCGTTACAATAATTGGAAATACTTTATGGAGCAAGAAAAAAATTATTGCCAATTTGCTTTGATGAATGATCTGGCTAGAATCATTAATAGCAAGGAAAAAAGTCATAAAATAACTAATGGGTCATGTTGAGCAGGGTTTCCAGAAATAACTTGTTCGCAATTTTGAAGCACAACAGGCAAGGGTCTCATCCTCATCAATCTTGGTCATCATTACTTGCACAAGAAAATTATTTATATTGTTGCAAGAGTGACGTGCACGATTCTGCAAAACGAGAGCACGTTATTATGAACGATGACGAAAGCTTTAAAAAAATGAGCATATTCCGGTACTACTATGCTACTGGACCGAAGAGATGATGCCGAAGATTGTGTAGACATGATCGCAATTATCCCATGACCATTACCTAAAAGATCAACCACAAGAAAGACGCTCATAACATAGTAAAATATAATAAATCCCACCGCAAATAAAATATACAACCTATCACAAAAAATGCCTCCAGGTTTTTCGTGATCGAATGATGATCGACTACATTAATGCTCCGGATAACAGCCGCGAAAGAAGTACGACGTAAGCCCTTCAAGGGCACGACAAGAATCAAAGTTGGCCTGCTGCATGCAATAGTACAGCGAATTTTTGCGTACATTTTTTCGCAGGCTGTGCGAGAGGACAGACTGTAAACAATGACTTCATCTGGACCATTTGTCCGAGGACCATATACGCGACACGCAGTGTTGACAGCAAACACGGGAGTGGTCGCTGCATTGGCCACGACAAGATATTTATAATAGTCCAAAGTCGATATCCAGGAAGAGAAAGGAATCAAATATAAATTTCGATTTGAAACTTCAACCTCACTATAAGCTCGGAATCCTCAAGAGGAAGTCATTTTAACGGGTAGAATATGGATCACGAGAATTCAGTTAGATGAAAACTATTTTAAATAACGATTCCAAGGTCAATTGATCAATAGTATCATCGATCAATTGATAAATTCTTTCGGTATTAAAGATGAATGCTTTTTAATAGAGTACCTTTTAGTCACGATTGTTCTGCTGCTTAACGGGCTCATCAGTAAATGTTGCTCATTTAGTGACGAGCCTCTATACAAATTTTATTCGTTCGAATGTTAAAATTTTCAAGTTTGAGTGAAATCCCATACGATTTACATCTTCTTCAAATGGTCTAACATGCAGGACCCTTCACAGACTACACAACTTCTTGAACATTATGCACACAGAAACAGTGTAAAGAATTTTTTACTGAACATACTTCTCCCGTGTACATAAAGTTGGGACCTTTTAGGTAGGACCAGATTTGGTGAGCTCAGGCAAAATTCAGTTTTAAACCAAACTTGCCCTAGATTGTTCAGCAATTTGGTACGTTATTATATACATATGTTATGATCATTTTATTGCTTGTTAACCTCGGTTATTTTCTCCATATTGTTTATAATTACGAATAACCTCAATTTTGTTTTCAAATTGTTCATTCTTTGTTTTAAGAAACCGTTACAATCCACAACGAGTTTTCATTCTGAACAATCCCCCGAACAAAGAGCCATATTCTTTATAAACAGCATGAAAAAAATCCCATGTTTCTGAACAGAGAGAGGAGGGGGCTAAGTCGTGAGAGGATTCGGCATCACAAGGAGATGAGGCATGGGCATCACAAGGAGATGAGGCATGGGCCTCACAAGAAGATGCAGCATGGGCATCACAAGGAGATGAGGCATTATGAGGCATGGACATCACAAGGAGATGAGGCATGGGCATCACAGGGAAATGTAGGTACTACTTGGCATGGGCATGTCACGTTGGAAAATAAGCACTAACAGGCGGGCGTCTTCCAGCATAAAAGAAGACACATGATTCACAACAGGCCACAACAATCAAGAGTTTTTGTCTCCGCTGTACTTAAGTCAAACTCATGCAAATCTTTTCAGTGAGATTTCGAAGACAAAGTGGAGAACCTTGTAAACTTATTGCCCACAATAAAATTGCAATTTTAATACAGGGACCTGAAATAATTCTCTGTAAAAATTAAGAATAACTTACAAGATTTTTCAAACAGAATTTTTTAATATCCTACTCAAATAAAATGAATTTTCGAACAATATCATATTCAGCTCCAAAACTTCTAGGTGATAATAAACGAATAGAATTAATATCTAAAATATTACGAAGAGAACAATGAACAAATAAAATTAGAAATGAGAGAATGACATGAACGAGATGAACAAGCCTAGAAAGGTCGTTAACATCTAATTATAATTTGCAACGCTGAATTAAGAGTTTAAATGGTTTATATCACATCAGGGCTAAAAATTTTAGGAACATTTTTCAATATAAGAAGCACCCAGTCACACGCATTAGATAAATAATCGGAAATATGAAAACTCCCTGCATTTTAAGAACATTTTATTATTAAAGATGTCCTTGCCATCATTTAACGGTGTTTCGTTAATAAAAATCTGCATAAATATTGATGGCAATGCTTAGTATCGAAAATTTTCATAACTGAGTACGAGTTTTTTTTATAACATGCAGATCACATTGGAACGCCAGAAATCATAACATGTTATATTAAAAGTATATCAATCGGGGAGAATAATAAACAGGCAATTGTGTATTCAACAACTTAAACTAACCAACAGTAGAATGCCAAAAATACGACGAACGCATAAAAGTCAGAGTTTTTAACAGCCGCTCCTTTATAACAGCCGAAAATAATCAAGTATGATAATAAATGATAAAACAATAAAGTTTATTATAACAGCTGAAAATAATTCAATCATAGTCAATGAAATTTTCAGTTCAACTAATTCAGAATAGATTAGTAGGTGACGTGGGTAAATCATCGAGTACGACCGAATTCAAAATTCTGTACTATGATAAACTAACTATGAATAAAATGATGTTTAAAAACCTGTTAAAACTCTTGAACCGAGAGTTTGAAATTCCAAACAAACCAGAATATTTACAAAAGAATAATTATAAATCTTCAAAGCTCTAGAATTGAGCGTTTGAATAGCGATCGTTAGATAAGACGGTCGAGCTTGTTCACACGCAACGGTGCTTGTACGCCGGCGATGGCGGAAGTATCGCGTACGAATTTATGAACGCACGCCGCTGCTCTACTGACGCTATAAGCCGTGCGCAGGAAAGCCCTGTTTTCCAGCTCGCCCGAGCTACCAATATTGCACCACGCCGCTCGCAAATAATGGCCTATAGTTGAGCCTCAATTTGGACGATATCGCCTTATAGTTACGCACCGCCGTGCGTTGTCCTCGTAGGCACTTTGCGGGAGTCGTGCGCTCGAGTCTTCCAAGGAACATGGGAAGTAAAGTCTACAAGGCCGTCCTCAATTTAACACAGCAGCGAACGCACAACAACACGTAAACAACAGTCGCTGATCATGTTTAATCAGCTTCCACATTTGTTTAGATTGTTTCTGCAAGTAATTTTGATACACACATTAAAATAGGGAATGAAAGTGAGTGAATAACATCCGTGAATAAATCGGTCATTCATGGAATTCGATTCGTTTAGGGACATATTGACGAAAAATTCAACTTGTCCCATTGATTCACAGCCTAAATCGATCGAAATAAATCATAACTAAATATTGTCATGCATCTGCACGAGACTAGAATTTTTTTTCCGAGTCGAATCGCATGAGATTGCCTCAGCAATAAGTAGTTACTAAATAAACTTCCGTATCTTGTTAAAAGGAAATATTTTAACCCATGAATGCCTGGTCCGTAAGGAACTTATGTTGGTCGCTCGTTTAAAGTAAATTTTCTCTTAATAAAATATTGGTTACAACAAATAAACCTCATCATTCGATTTCACAGAAAAAAATTCACTGTTAATCCAGACTCACCCGAAAATTTCAAGCCTACATTAAACAGTGACTAATTCTTCAACATGGTTTAAGGCGGCAAAAATCAATCATCATCAATCATAACATCAATTCTCACGTTTAATTGTAGAGCTCCCAAAACGAAACCTTCGACCACTGATTCCTCATCCCTTCAAATGATAAAGGCAGCAAGCAGAACTGATCAAGCAAGGATCATAAATCTCATACCTCAGTCGTCAGTCACATCAGTTATTACCGCACCGTCGTAACGAGCGCACCGTCGTAATGTAACCCAGCTATACGACCTTCGTAGCTGGGTTACATTACGTCTTGAAATGCGCACAGTAAGAGACCCGAAACAAAATCATATTTGAACAACGCAATTGCACATGACAAAGATCGGGACTTCCTGTTTCATACGACCCCCGGAAATGAAGCCCATGGTAGTTTTGGAAAAATTATATCCTAGCGCATTAGCATAGGGAGAAAAATTCACAAATTTTCGGCAATCACCTCACATAAAGTTGACCGACTAAAGCTGCCTTACTTTGTAGTGTAATTAAAAAAATATATATTATTTGAAGTTAAGTTAGTTGATCAATTTGTGCCAAGTGCCTGAAATGTAGGAGAAGAGAATAATTCAATTTAATAGACATTAAAGTACTTGATGGGGATTCTAATACCTAATGTAAACGAACATCAAAAACCTATTATATTAGCTGCGTTAATTAGAAGACTTACCTTAAAAGTTTTATCATAAGTGCCAGCCAGAGACAACAGAGAACCGTGAATGTGTATCCCAAGGCTAGTAGTGAGAGCCTTGAATTCCGATAACCGCCGGACACCAAGAGAAGCCCGGTGCCCCATTCGAGGAGCCATTTCTAATCTTCGAGTTTCATCTTTTAAAAATGCATTGCTGATGCTTGCCAAGTTGTTAGGAGTACTGAAGCGTCTGGAAATATTGCCTTGCGGGTAGTAAGGACCGTCAGGGTCAAGCTTCTTTTCTGGGGGCATTTGAGAGACTCCTTCGCGTCGACGTTTGAGTTTAACGGAAGAATTACAAGGAACATTACTATCGTCCGATGTACTAGGGAACCTCGACTGATTTCGAAAAATTGTTGCGACGTGAGATGTTGAGACACTGTTGAATTGCAAATCAGTTGCGGGATAATTGAATCTAACTTTAGATTGCCTTCTCGTAACGTAGGATATCTGAGGAAGAGAATATCTGCAAAGTTTCGGATGAGTCGGGGGCGTTGGATGCACCTCAAACAGCGTCGTTTCAGACGTGGCGGCGCGTGCCATCGAAGGTTCCTTGCCTTCCATATTTTCCGATGTGACACACAACATTGCATTTTTTGTTTCATTTGACTGAGAGATACATAAAGGCGGATAAGTAGAGGTCGGTAATTGTACTTGTACGCGAGATACAAGAGTGTCGATGACATTTTCACCGATATTATAGCATTCATCATTGGACACAGTATCACTCCTAGCCAAGGTTGACACACGAATCGCAGATCCCGACAACGAACGTGAATTTGCCACCGGTTTTTTGTGGGAACGAACTTCCGGAGCAGAAGTCTCACGTGGTCTATAAGATAAATTAGGGACTGATGAAGAGTGAGATCGCGATAAATTACACACGAAATTTGTAGATGATGGGATAAGAGTTGAAGTTTGTATAGACACGCCATTACCAGAAGCACCAAATGAGGGCTTGGAGTCTTGCACTTCTGGCATCACGATGACGCTCCCCAAACTGTCCGTTTTCAGATGACGAGTGAAGTCGATTGTCTCATTTCAGAACTCAGAAATAATTTAAACATATGAAATAATTAATACAAAGTTAATGTCGATAGAAGCAGAATTTTCTTGGCATATGCCTCGACAAGGATTTGCATAGCGCTGCGCACAGTGTAGGAGACGCTTCAAAACTGAATTTCATGTCATTCTCATGTTCTGGCCATTTCATTTACATTAAATAATAATGCTGCACCAGAGCAATACAACAATATAAACACACAGATCGCTTCAGAAAGGTCTTTTCAGCAGTCCTTTTAACTGGTAACTAATATACAGGGGGCTTCGTGAACTCTCCGCTACAACACGATGCCCGTGATATCCATCTCACCTACTAGGGACCAACAAGCTTATTCATTCTGCACCGATTGTTCAAAAGGATCGTTGCAGGTCACGACTCTAGCACTTTCTCATCCAGCACTTACGATCCAATTAGTTTTTTCCTCCATATTGCACGCTCATGTCATGAAAATTAAAGTGAACACTTATTTCAATGAAAAGTGAAAATTTTCACACTAAAATTATTTCGTATCCCGAAACAATGATTTAGATGATTCTCCAAATTCGGAGAGCCATGAATATGCAAGCAGTTTGGATCTTTCAGCCAAACCGAATATAGGCGACACTTCACGACCGCCGCCCCCTGACCGAGCATCACGAGCGACCTGACCCGAGTCAGAACCAAGACTGAAGACCACAGCATGCAGGTCGCCCTCCACATTGCAGCGAGCTGCAGTCCTTCGTTTCCCTGAATGAGACGGCGGATGCAGCGACGGTGCTGGGAAGGACGTCGCTTCATTCAACGCCAAGCTCGCCTCTGCTGCAGTCGTCCTTGTTGTTCGCGTCCCGTGATCGCGTCACGGTTCCGCGACAATGATACAGTCGTACGTTTCAGTAGCCAAGGTGCATTTTTCATGCGGAATGTTAGAGATATCAAGAGAAGTTTATTTAATAAAAAGACGCTAAAGGTTTCGCTAACCACTTGTAAACTTAACGTTTAGCACTGAGTAGTAAAAAATGATGAACGTTCCTGGAAAATCACACATAAAAATTATTCGAACTTGAAATTTTCCATTTCAGGATTTTTGTAGACTAACGGTAAGCGAGTTGCTTTTATAAACGATCTGCCATAAGTAGTGTCAAGCATGTGCTCTATTTGTATGCAGATGACACAGAAGTTTATAAAAAAGTTAAGAAAGCGTCATTAAAGTGCAATTGCAAGATGATCTTGATAGTCGAGTTAACTGGGTTGATACGTGGAAGCTGCGTTTTAATACTGACAAGTACAAATTACTTCACCTCGAGAACATTGAACAGCAAAATAATGTATGAAAAGACACGGTTGCAACGAAAGAGTAATGATTGGAAAGTCTAGCATGGAAAAAAAGTTGAGAGTTAATGTCGACAAGAAGCTGGAATTTTCTAGGCAGATTGAAACGCAAACTAATAAATCCAATAAACTTCTTGGAATAAATCCAATAAACGCTCTTATGAGTTCATAGATGCAGAAACGGTAAAGCTACAATTTGTCGCTGTGGTGCGCCCGATTCAAGAGTTTGGAAACGTTGTGTGGTCACCGAAACCGAAGAGGGAAAAAATTTACGTAGAGAGTGTTCAGAGACGTGCAACAAAGATAATTCCAGGCTTGAAGGGCAAGTCTTACGAAGAAAGATTAAAGATTTTGAAGCTTCAAAGCCTCTGTTATCGACGTCTGCGCCGTGAACTCATTGAAGTATACTCATTGTTTATACAAGCCACAAGGTACCAGAATGATTACTGGAATATAAAACAACAACCAACTCCAGGGGCCACGGCTATAAACTAAAATAACTTCGATGCAACTCATCCACGCGACAACACATCTTCTCGCTTCGAGTCACCGACATGTGGAACAGCCTCCCTGATTACATCGTTGACGCTCCGAGTATGAACGCGTTCAAGAAGACTAGATAAAGAAAGCTATGGATAAAGATAAATATGAAATGCCGATAGCGCTATATCGAACTTGGTCTATCAGATATTTCAAACTATCGTCAGTTATTGAAATGATCAGGTCAAAATACCTGTTTTTAGTTCTCCTGTGAACAAGTC
The DNA here is from genome assembly GCF_000764305.2 of Hyalella azteca. Taxonomy (NCBI): domain Eukaryota; kingdom Metazoa; phylum Arthropoda; class Malacostraca; order Amphipoda; family Hyalellidae; genus Hyalella; species Hyalella azteca. The sequence goes on along the minus strand of NW_025936830.1, from coordinate 69,782 downwards.
ACGAAAAGTACAAGAATCGGAGACAGGTTACATCAGGCCTATTCTTCAGTGCGGACATCACTATAATATGATGATAAAATTTACTTCGATTTAAATAAAAACTAATTTCTACCAGGCCTGTTACATTTATTTATATATTCCGTAGTCAACTATATAATCCAAGTTTCCAGAACACGTAGTAAAAAAAACACTTGGAGAAGAGTGAGTGATGAAGTTATTACGGATTCTGAAAATGAATTAATTTTATTTCGTTATAACTCATTTCTCTATACGAAAAAATTTACGTGACCCAATGACAAGATCACGCTAGTTTAACTTCAGTAAAAAAAAAACAGAAATCTAAGAATGTTTCAAGAAATAATCGAATTGATTTGGCTCGTTTAGACGAGTACAAGTTATAAGTTTAGTTTAGAACTCAGTACAAGTTACGACGATTAGAACAAATATTTGAGAACTTAAAATGAAGTAGAAAATTATAACTTGCAGAAAATGGGTCGATTCATTTTCTTCACATTTGTGCCCCGAATTCTAGAAATATTTTCCAGACCGGAAATACATTTTGGATACAGCAACAGTTTTTGATAAGCAGAGTTCTAATGGCATTCGCGAGCCTGAAATTAACGGCATAACTTGAATATTTGAATTCAAACTGAGGAAATTTCCCACTTTAATTGATGTGGGCATTGAACCATAATTAATGGCTATTTGAAGAACAACGCTCGGTGATTTCCATAATATTTTTGTACGTAGCGCAGCCGCGTTATGGAAGAAGGCATTAAAAATAATGCAGAAACTAATAATTTATACACAATAAAACAATCCAACTAGCCAAACGGATTATGAACAACGAAAGAAATAAACTAGCCATACAACAACATAAATGCAGAATTAAAGAACACACTTTCATCTTTCACTTTCTTCCAATGGCACGTGAACAGAAAAACTATGCAGTTTTTCGTAAATGATGTAAAAAATATCTGAATTCATCAAACAAAATTAAACCGGTTTGTAAGCTGTCAGATCAAAGTGAGTTCCGGTTTTTGATCAAACTTTGGCGAGCACAAAGATTTTGTCGAAACTCCTTCCGGTCAACAAAGATCTCAAGGGCCCACGTGGAGGAAGCAAAGTTTTCTTTATTAGCTTTTTCAACGAGTTGCTTGCGGTCATGGAAGGTCACACGAGGAGTTCTGATGAAATTCCAAGCTAATATTGAAAATAAAAATTTCTTGCGTACAAAAAGTATGATGAGCTGAATGAAAGGCTGAAAGCTGGAATAATTCTTGTTAAAGTTCTGTTTCATTTTCCAGTTTTTAATAGAAATATAAAAGCAGCCGCATGAAAGTAAGCGTAGCATTTGATCTAAGTAGAATTTAGGTCTTAAAAACTTGGTTATGGAATTGCGTTCACTTTATTCGTAATAAAACGGTCGATAATTTGGTAGTTGCGAATTAAATTTATTTTAGGGATATTTTTAAAATGTTCACCAAAACAGCGACCAATTTCTATCCTTGTGATTCGGGAGAGGCCTTCTGCCTCTTTATCCGATTGGATTAGGTTTCTGAGGAGCGTCTAGCTGAAATAATCAGAGTAAATAATGCGGAGCAAAATTTAAATAAAAATTACCATGATAATAAGGCAGCAATCGACTTAAGTGAAATGAACCGCTCGAAAGTCTGAATTACTCTATGTTTAAATGAAGAATCAACCGAGAGCAACTTCCACTCTAAACGAAATAAGTCATTTATTGTAAGGAAATAAAGCCATGGGAGTCACAGGAGCGCACAGAGCGGCCTTAACACACACATTTGATAGCGTCAAATTGCCACCAGAGTTACAACCCATTGTGAGGAACATTCGGGATTTGTGGGAAGTAAACGCAATGTCACCTTGACCATGACAGCCACGGACCAACTTGACGTTAAAAACCAACAGAAGAGACGCGAAATACAAGATGCTCATCATGCAATGAATGAGCCCACAAGGCACGATGCTGATCATTCGCGATGCTGATCATTCACGATGCTGATCATTCACGATGCTGATCATTCACGATGCTGATCATTCACGATGCTGATCATTCACGATGCTGATCATTCACGATGCTGATCATGCAATGAATGTGCCAACAAGGCAAAGCCGAACAAATTTATAAGAATGAACTTAATGTACGCTCGAAGGTCAACAACGAAAGTATGGTGAGGGAAAACTCGAGATAGAAATTAGGACGAAGAGATTCGTGGTAAACAAGTTTCTTGTTCGAGTAATAATCACACAACGTTATTGTAAATTACGATAATTATAGTTGGTTGATCAGGCTAACTTATTAAACATTGATAATCTTATGCATTTTCGCAGATACGCTAATTATTTTACTCGAAACAAGGGATGTTTGCAGAGACTCGACTTCCGCTAATGACTTTGGAATTATATTTTTACTTTCTGTCAGTGGGGCACACGTGAGGGATATATAGTCTCTCAATATTCCAATGTCAAGAATTTCCCTTTAATTCGTTATTATATGATCATACTTTGATCAGTTAAAAGATTATAAACAAAATTGGAAACATCGCAGGGCACCAGTACGGTCTACACGCGACTTATGTACTACTAAAGGTACTAAGGAAGCGCTTGAAGATGCGCGTAGCAAGCCGCAGTGTACTCGGCCCTGACACCCGCGAATGGAACACGGGCAGGGTGAGCGGCCACCGCCGAGTAGACGATCCTGCGTAACGTGTACACGATCCTGCGTAACGTGTTCACGATCCTGCGTATCGTGTACACGATCCTGCGTAACGTGTTCACGATCTTGCGTAACGAGAAGACGATCCTGTGTAAAGAGAAGACTATCCTGCGTAACGTGTACACGATCTTGAGTAACGAGAAGACGATCCTGTGTAAAGTGTAGAGGATCCTTCGTAACGAGAAGACGATCCTGCGTAAAGAGAAGACTGTAACGAGAAGACGATCCTGTGTAAAGAGAAGACTATCCTGCGTAACGTGTACACGATCTTGAGTAACGAGAAGACGATCCTGTGTAAAGTGTAGAGGATCCTTCGTAACGAGAAGACGATCCTGCGTAAAGAGAAGACTATCCTGCGTAACGTGTACACGATCTTGCGTACCACGGGAAGACGATCCTGTGTAAAGTGTAGAGGATCCTTCGTAACGCGAGACGATCCTGCGTAACGTGCTGACTGACGATCCTCCGTAACTTGCACGCACGATCTGCGGGGCGGCGCAAGCAAAGTAACGGGACGGCACAAGTAAATTACTCATTGCACAATGAATTAGTTAGAAGTTGGAAAAGGGCGACGAGACGGAGAAGCCTTAATCCTTCGTTTGCAGCCGATTTGTCTTACAGAGCTTCGCACATCAGCTATGATTTACCTACGATGCTTTTTACCTACACAGCAGATAGTAATATTTTTTCAATCCTTTAATCGGTTGTTTCTGCATTCTAATAAAATTATTAATCAAATATGATACTGATCCCACATGGTGAGTACTTCTGTTTAGATTATCCTCCATGTTTCTCGGGAAACTATCTTTCGGGCTTCTTGAAAAATGTGGCAATCACATTAGTGAAAGAAATGACATAGTCACAACCATAACAGATAATATATTACTATGCAAGATAATATTCAAATCGGAAATTAAATGCAATTAATTTCTAAATTCCTTGCCCTGAATTGAATTATACAGCCGCAGTTGCAATGCAAGAAGCTGCATGGCATGGATATTTCTCATGAAATTAGTAGTTACCTTGCAATAATAGAAAGGAGGTCAAACGAAACACGACAACAATTATGCTTTTGCATACGCCTTGGATTCTCATGCCATTTCAGTGACGTATTGAAAGCTAGAGTAAACTTTGGTTAGAATATGGCAGTCCCCCTTAAAAAGTCGCACGAGATAGTTCCCACACTGAATGTTTGCATTACTTTCGTTTAGTGCCTGTTAACTAACGTGATTACAATGTACTAGTAAAAATATGCACGGATTCAATTTTTCGTTTTTATATGCTTTTCGAAATTATGTCTTCAATGGAGAAATGAAACGCATGACAAGCAATCAGGAAATGAAACGTGAAAGCCAGGAGGAAGTCATTGGTGTGATTGAGATTTCATCCTTAAGTTTTTGCAGGCTTCTTGAGCTGCATGTCACGTTCCCTGTAATCCTTTGCGAAACTCGGACCTCGAGAAGCATTTGCAAATGTTTAGTTTAAGGAATTAAACTTCAGTGAGCCAAGCCAGTTATATAGCGAGTGGATTTTGGTAAAAATTGAATTTCACCTCAGATACAATTTCCGTTTACAATGAAATATTATATTTCCATTTGAAATCAACAAAGAATGCATCATAAACGCGAACAAACTCATGGTCAGGGTTCAAAATATTTGCCTCGTCGAATTGAAAAGAATCTTCACATGAGAAGTCTATTAATTTAGCCTAAAATATTAATCGTGTTCATGAAGTGAGGCGGTTCTGATCTTACTTGCCTTCCCCCAGGTACGAACAGCTTCGTTCATCATATGTTACCATTTTCTAAGCCCTTAACTGATGTTCAGTCGACGCTTGAATGCATGAAGGCTCATCACGAGCCTTGCTGTGCGGAGTATATCTCGAAAACTAGCCATTTGTAGTCACTGCTGAGTCATTAATCGACCAAAGATTTCGACTCTAATGAAACTTCTCGCGTCTCGAAAAACGAATTTAAAATGAAAAATGCATTTCTAGGCAACCGAAAGGAGCCGTTTTCACCAGCATGCAGATGAAACCAGATTGTTAAAGGATTCATGAAAACTAGGAAATGGAATATTTGTGACAAAGAAGCAAGCTCACATCACGTTCTCTTGTATAATTATTCATGTAACGGTGAGATATATTTACCAAAAACATAACTACTAATCAACCAACCAATGTCGACTTCTAGATACCGATACTAGCTCAATAGGATACTATAGGAAGCAGGCGACCAACGTCGACTTCTAAATACAAGCTCAGTAGGATACTAGGAAGTAAGCGACCATACAAATGAGAAGAAAAGAAACCATAGAGAGAAAATGATGGACCGTGTGCTAATGTCTCTCCGGCGCATCGTGACAGCTCTGATGACCTCATCCCGGGTGTTGAATGCGCTGCTGATGGCTGGCCCTGACCATCACAAAATCGCGTTCTCATGCTGCATGCTGCAGTGTACATCTGCTTAACTGTACAGCAGTACTCGTACGCTAGGTCGGACTGTAATGTAATCGAATACACGGCTGACCATGGGTTAAATCTTACAAAATTATTGGTGAGGTAAACCAGAATGGAATCGAAACCATTTTCGACCATTTTCCAAAGAAAAAGCAAACAAAGAGCGGATTTTCTTATGAATAGCGCAACTTGAAAGTAGATATCTTGTTTACATATACTGAAAATTATTGCATTACAATTTTCATATTTGAATTGCTGCTAATTAGCTCGAATTTTTAGAAGATATATATATTTCTTTTAATTGCTCTTCGGCGGGTTCTCGCATGATTAGCGAACCTCGTCCATATCCGCAATATGAAATGGAATTCATTCATGCAACAAAATAAGAATAATAATAAAAATAATAAAATAAAAATCGAATCACATAAATTCATTTTACGTAAGAAGGCACGATTCTTATATCGTTTCTGGATAATCGACCGGAGAGTTACACAAAACCTTCATGGAAATAAGAATTAATAGCTTTTTATCACATTCAATTCACGTTTATAACAGTCTGAATTTTAAAATGAAATCCAACAAAGTTAGCCATCAGAAAGATGTTGCTAGTGAATACCAATCAAAGATTTGCAAAGCACAGCAAAGCAAAACATCCCTACTCGGAAGTAAAGAAAGCACATACCGGTACATGAAATATCACCGAGTTTCCGGCAAACCAGAAGATGAGGTCAAACACAACCAGAAGTCGCCGAAGCTCTCAGCAACTTTTGCCGACAAGAATGAGATATAGACGACAAAAACATTTCGTAATGACCGGTCACGAGAACTAAAAAAATCAGAAGTCTCGCAACTCACAATGGAAACGGTGACCTTGTTTCAACCTCCGACCTTGTTCTATTTGATAGGCCATTCTTCCTGGCATACTCAAACAATTGGTGCTTTACAATGCCTAGATTCGTCATATCCTTATATACGATAATTTGCGTTCGACGTCATGCGTGAGGCCTTTACGGAAAGTGCCCGGAAATATATCAGGAATTAATTTGGTTTCAACCGAATTATGAATTAACAATTTATTGCAAGAATCGGTATTTTTTTATATCAGCATTGGGATTACCCTACCTATAGACATCGAAAATACTGCAGTGAAAACAGAGTTTGATCATTAAGTACGCAAACCATGGTAACGGAAACATATTTTCGTGAATAACATCCAAGTTAGAATGAAGATAAACCTCATTTTAAATTTACTTACACTTGGTAATACTCCGTACCTGAACTAATTTAGCGAGCGTTCATGTAAAATCCATTTCGTTAAACTAATAACACAATAGCCGATACATTAAAACCATTTCCTTCGGTGTTCAAACTTAAGCATCATGAGTTCACGCAAGCAATCGAATTATAATTTTGTTACCGGGTTTTGAAGATAACTGATGTGAAACTAGATCAATTAAATCAACACAATGAAGGCGTTAATTGAGTATCTACAAAAATAATTGTACATATTCAACCGTACTATAGATACATTGCAGTGGATAGACATCGCCATTAAGGCGTGACATTTCCAGGCTTCAATTTACTCAACATCAAAAAACTATTCCAATTCATTACAATCGAAAAATCGAGTACAACATTCGTGTGATCTTAAGATATCATTGCATTAATCATCTCCAGAGTATATGCATTAGTGGAATTATATTAAGGAAACAGCCATCCAGAAGCCGTGCTTGCGCTCCACGAGCAATCGATTTCCAAATCAGGATTTAAACGTGATAGACGAAGATTAAAAATTAACAAAATATCTTACGAAGAATCAGCGGCATTGCTACTGCCTCGATTCAGAGAAAATTTATTCGGTCATAAAATAGAATTCGAAGACTCCCCGACAAGAAATGATGATAGCTTACGAGAAAAAACTAGAAACTTGTAATTTCGCACCGCCGTACAGAGCTGCTAATAGTTGCTTTCATTGCGGCCGCAGAAGCAAATCAGCACATACTTTTTTAAGTAAACATCTGAAACCTTGAAAAGGCGGTATTGCAGAACATCTGAAACCTTGAAAATCAACCAGTCTAGATTTTCAATTCAATACGATGATATATGACAAAATTGAGGCTGGTGGGAGATTTAGCAAATAGTAGTAGAAAAAACTTCGCAGTGCTCTAGCCAGCGCCATCAATAATATTATCATACATTATTATCAATATAATCAATAATAGTCAGCAATATTAGGGGAAGTAACACTATCAACCACTATCATTTGTGGTGCTATTAAATTCCGAGCCAGAGTCAATCGAAGTATCCATATACGAACAATCATCTCATTTATTTCCATACAAAAATCACTAGAGTGAAGCTCGCTTCACAAGAGAAGTCTTAATAAAATTTTAAGACAAGGCATCTAAGATGGGAAGAGCCAACGTCAATGAAACAAAAATTGAACTCTTACTATACTCAATGCTTCATTGTCAAATGTTTCATTATTTGAAAAGTATAATGAATTCCTGCCTTAATTTAATTTACGTGCAGTTCGTTCAACGTAAAGACGAGGACGCGGTCGCTTTCGGAAAGGTCGAGTGCGGAAGCAAGGACTCCGGTGTTGACCGCAGCCAGGGCCAGGTTTGAGGAACTGAACGAGCCTTTCCCTAGGTTGACATGAGCTGCAGGACCTTCAGGGGTACAGGCCGAGCAAAACAATGAAAGATCGGTAGTTTTTATGGACAGGAATCCGGTTAAGGAAACTCAACAGAAATTTCGCAGAAATTTTATGGAGTATTTACGTAGAAACTTAGTAACAATAAATGTTCGGTAGGTTTTCTATTCAAGGATTTGGTTAAGGAAATTATACAGAATTGTGACAATTTCACACAAGCTTCAGAGAAAATAAATGTATAGGTCGACGTGTTAGTAGTACCTACATAAGAAATTCCGACATAAATAAAACTGATCAAATTAGTACCGTAACGAAGTTATAATAAACTTGCTTGATACTATAACCCAATGATTTATATGCTCAAATAATTTAAGTATCATTCAATATTAAAAATAAAATTCAAGAATAGTGTGATGTTTGGGTAGTATTTAGTAATTTGATACCATTTGTTAGGATACCTCTTGAATTCGGCTTATGATGAAAAGGTGCAATGCCATCAAATGCACTTTAGTAAGTGATAGTCTTTCATACAAATGAGCGAGAGCTTTTTCATTTCATTTTCAGCGTAATTGTTTTTTCTTGATGTAAATTGGCTCAAGCCTCTCGTTAGACATAACAGGTACGAGTGAGCGCGTGTCAAGAGTTTTTCAAGTTGAAGGGCCACGAGTCAGCCGCCGCTGGAGTTTTTATAAACGTCATTTTATTGCTTAAACGTGAAGGGTATTCTATGGGGTAAAAAAATCCTCCTTGACACAGTTAATCTTACAAAGGTTGTGAAAAGAAATATAAAAATTGTCATAAATGTGTTTCGAGGAGATGAAGTCAAAATCTTCTGAGAGAATGGTAGAATAAATTGGAAATCGTACAGAAAATACAACAGCATCAAAGTTGATAGCATAATTGGTGAATTCGGGAAGGCCGATTATAGAAAATATTTCACAAAAATTTTTCGGAAAGCCAACTTCAAGATATTTAAGATAATAAAACAAATTAAAAATTTGAAACCTAACAAACAGAAGCAACAATAACTTAAACAACGGGATTTTTCTGAACACGAAAGATGTTGAAAAATAAAACATTAAAATACAATGACCAATATATCAACCTGAACCAAATGATCTTAGCAAAAACAAGTACTTGAGGTTTGTGGTACAAAACTAAACAACTAAAAGGCAATATGAGATCAGTGCTATCGCAAATACCTACAAGGGAAAATGAGTGAACTGTTGGAATGTTCAATTTATGAGTACGGAATGAGGTCTAATTAAAGGCTTAAGAAATTTTCATCATCTTTGGCAAGACAAAATCTAGACAAAACTTACGAAAATTCATTTTATGAACTTTACCTGCTATTGACGCATATTTTAAAGAGAAAAATTCTTATTTTCACGCGTTATATTTATAATATATAATATATATCATATATTCAATAGTGGTGGCGGGCAGCTATACGTCTAGATCAACAGTTCAAGCCGAGCTCGTTTACAGAAATTCCGAGCAATAATGTAATGGCAGAGCCTAATAATATCTCGTTTACATATGAGGGCAGCTGGTTATTAAATTGAATAATGAAGATAGTGGACAAATTGGAGTGTATAAAAAATGCTGATACGAGTAATGCCAAGCTTCGTCAAGACTGGCCTCCCAGATGAAATTAATTTTAATTTTTAACGAAAAGTGAACCACAATTCGGTTTATTGAAGCTAACTTCTTCCCGGCGCGTTTGAAATGCATAAAACTAGTAGTACCAACTACCAAATGAAAAATAAAGATACACAATCCGGGTTTCAACGGCCAAAATTTCCACTCTGCCAGAAGTGTGGGGCAGAGGGGGAGAATTGAAAAACCCAAAGAAGTAGAATGAACGATCGAAATCGGCGAAATCTGCAGAACTAATCACACTATATTTATCCTGCTACCTCCAATGATGAATTTTCAGGATGCTTTCTGAAATAATATAAATATACGTTTAAAAATTACTTTTCAAAGACAACACTTCTAAAGAATCCAGTGTCTCCAATGTTACGAATGTACGTTGAATTTCTAATTTTATTTTCGAATATTAAAAAATTATTATATTTCAAATTTTTTAATATATGAAAAAATGAATTTTGAAAATTATTTATTCTGTCAATTGATCATGAATTATCTCCAACTTTACGCAAGTATTCAAAATTTCCGATCGATTGGAGAGGTAGAAGTGTGTTAAATATCAGTTATAATATTTGTAGCAGACAGACAAACAAACAAACAAGAAGTGAAGTTAAAGAGAAGTGTTGAAATAACATACGTTTTAAAATTACTTTTTAAAGACAACACTTCCAAAGACCCCAGTGTTTCCAATCTTACAGATGTAGAATGAATTTCTCATTTAATTTTCGATTATTAAAAAAATTAATTTTTCATTTTTTTTTCAATATATCAAAAATTTTTCAATTTCTAACTTTTTTTTTCCAAAGTTATTTATTCTGGTAATTGATTCGTGCATTGCCTCTGACTTCACACAAGTGTGCAAAATTTCAGATCAATTAGACAGGCAAAATTGTGTTAAATATCAGTTATAAGATTTGTAGCTGACAAAATTATTTTTAGAATTGTTCATATTGAAATTTTTTTAAATTTTTTAAAATTATAAATTCTATCAATTGATTCATGCATTGTCTCCAACTTTACGCGAGTGTGCAAAATTTCAGATCGATTGGAGAGGTAGAAGTGTGTTAAAAATCGATTGCAAGATTTGTAGCAGACAGACAGACAGACAAACAAACAGACAAGAAGTGAAGCTAAAGTGTTGTAGAAAGTAGTTTGGTTTTAAGGATAGAAGTGTTGTGCAGGCATGTAGAAAGTTTAAAAATAAAACTTTTGGCATTATTGGGTGCATGGAATGTTATTAGTTATAAAATGAACATGCACTCGAGATATTTCATCCATCTGTTTTCAGACGTTGACATTTGTTACTTAGCATCATGGATTCTTCCTGAAAGAATTCACCAAAGACTGACGCCTATTTATAAGATCTTTAAATCTTCTGAGGCTACCGGGGTCACTCGTGAATAAAATCTCGGTGAGTCTCCGTAAATCCTTCGCCCGTGCCGAGCAGATCTGCGCAGCGGCTCCAGAACGTGACGCCAAATCTGAGATTCGCGCCGCCACCCGAAGCTTTGGTCGCATTTTCTCAAGTCGGGAGCACCAGAAAACCATCCCGGACGCTCCCTCGGGACTGGTAATATTATTTCTGTGCTCAAGAAGACGGGATTTTTCCCGTGTGTAAACAGAAAGCTGATAATTTAAAACTATATTTTCATGACCGAAGGTGTGGTCGCACCCAACTGAATCATGAGTTAACAGTTTCCTGACTACATACGATAACGAAAATAGTCAAACAAAGTTTTCGAAACGTTACTACGAGAATAAGAGAACGTTACGATAATTGTCAGTGAGTTGCACAGGCTTTCCCATTTGTGCAAGATAGAAATTCAATTTATTCTTAATTTTGATAAACTCATCAGAGTCTGAGTTCGGTGAAAACTCAAAGAAAAAAATTTATCTAGCATCGGTATTAGCATTCACATCCTGTTACTAAAAATGTAAACATAAGGAGACCACACGCAACGGGTATGTCCACTTGAACTCGTGCGCGCCACGCCCAACAGAAGCACTGGACTCGCATCCAAATACGGTAAGGAAAGAGCGGCTCGAAAAAAATAGATAAGATTAAAACAAACTAAAAATAATCTACAAGCAGTTCCCATCTACCTCAGTCCACACCTTTATAGAGGACCATCTACGCACAGGCTCGTTAGCTTAGTTATTTAATAAAATATCGCACGAAGCAGACCAATTTATTTCGATAAATAATTTACCGTATACATTCAACCTCCAGATGAAATAATTCAAGGAATGATTAGATTTATTCAGTAAGAAAACGTGGAAAGAAGTCGTATATGATTAAAAAACGCGTATACAAGGAGATCTTTGGATGAAACTCAAGAAAACCGCGACGATGCAAGGTCACTTATATTGACAAGCATGGAACGGAATATTCTNGAAACATTCTGCAATGCCGATAAACATCAAACGGAATATTCTGCAATACCGATAAGTATCGACCGGAATATTCTGGAATCAATGAATTAACAAATGGTCATTCCATGGTAGTGGCTTCATTGCATTTGATGGCGATGACCAGAAAAGGCGCAGCGCAATAATTAATTGTGGCATTCAGATCACGGGATCGTCGCTTCCGCACTGAATAATCGCTCGCATCAGTTCAGGAGTAAATATGTGGCTTATGAATCTAATAAATAGACCACAGCAAAAGACGCATAACAATTCAAAATTCAGCTGCGAAAAAATATCATAAAATATTACGGATAAAAAACACATGCATAGATTAACCTAACTTTTAAGCACATAGCAAACTACGCAATCATAATGGATAAAGGACTACAAATATGTACCAAAACATGATTTCAAAACTTAACGAAAAACTTTTGACTTACACAATCCAAACACGAGTCATATTAAAATCTTGACGCTGTGCACGTGATAGCACCGTCGCACCTATGACGCATTTTGAATGACGTCAGCTGCAGCTTACTTACGGAGGGGATTCTTATTATCAATGAACAAAATTGAAGGGGATTTTCCAATACAATTTCTCCACTCACCAGGAACGAGAAACTTTTGGCAGTGACCTGATACACAAAGAACTTTTTCTTTCCATCTATAAGCGCATTTGTGAGTTGCACTTCTGTTGCGATGACTGGTCGATAGTTTCCTATACGTTTAACTGGATATTATTGTGAAAAGCCACCAACTTTCAGATCAGCGATTAAATTAATGTTCTCAAATGTTGAACAGGTTTACCGAGCATATAGCGTCGTCATCGCCACACTGACTAAAAAAGCTGATCTTTTCCCACGACTATCATATTTCTTTCTGGTTTATTCAAACATTTTTAACTGTTTATCTTTATTTTATTCATTCCCAAATGAGGAAACTAAATCGTATATTGCAATATCTTTTTCGCGTTAAGCAGACCACGCTGCCACTGACGTCAATCGATTAGTTTAAGCTGAATCCCAAACAGCATTACGATTATTCCAGTTCGTTTTTTTTTTGCAACTATCCGTTCTTGGATGAGCAATTTGCAGGACACACACGTTCACAGATCTCAAAATAACTCGGTGAGCGTTTTACATGCACTCCTGTGTTAAAAGTGATCGACTATGAACTCTAGTGAATGTAGATAAAACAAATTTAGCCGGGTTCAAATTCAGACGATATGCGGCGATGGTCATCGGAGCTCGCAATTTGCGCGCGGTCATATCAAAATATGCAAAAATAATTCAACAGCAGAGAAACTTCTTTCACCCACAAAATATAACAACCTAGAAGGATAATTTGTGAAATTAATCAATTCAAGAAAAAATACTCGAGAGCAAACATGATACACTGTTAAACAGCGAGTTATGGCTTAGCAGGTTGATTGAGCTACCGTGACAGCAGTTATAATCTTATGAAAAGATATATTTGTAACAGTGGCTCTCAGCATAGCTCCAGTTTACGTTTCTCGGGAAGTCATAGCGAAAAAACAATGATTTGTATGATTTTTATTCCACTATTCAAGAGAAAGAATGGAATCCAGTGTTACTTATAAATTCACGAAACTTCGGAAAATTTTATCATGGTCTGAGTTACGGGATAAGAATAGAATCCAGGAGTAATCAGGCAAGTTCAGTTTTTATCCTTTTGAAATAGAAGAAAGAATACAATATTGACATGCTGGCATGTGAATTAACGTATCAGAAATATATAACTTCTCTCACTTTCATGATTATAAACCACGTTGCAGATAGAATAAGAATAAAATTTCCAAATCGTACGGATACCACTCGTAAATTCCTTCTATAATAATTAAAACCAAAATTTATAATTCTGAACCCTAGAAGCTCATGCACATAATACAAAAATCTCATACTATCCATAAGTAGCGGCAGCAGCCAAGAATATGTTGAATGGTCTGGTCACCCTACGGTATATATGTTGTCTCGAGTCGAATATTCAACAAATTCTGTTTCAAGTGTGAAGGTTAAACCCAACAGATACCCCAACGTAGGCCAATGAGTCGAAAACAAAATTCCTGAATTAATTAAGGAACTGAACGATTGTAGCTGTAATATTAGTTACGAATCATTTGTGAGTTCAAATTGAACGCAACCTCTCCTAAGGCTAAATCTACTGTACTCGGTTGTATGCCGTCGGACTCTAAAGCGAGCCAAGAACGTTATCGTCTAGTCAAGTGCTACGAGCAAGTTTCTAGTGTAGTTCCTCCTGAACAAATCACGTTTTCTATTTAAAAGGCACAGAGAAAACTGGAAACACTACTTTGGGGTTCTTTCTCATTTGTAATATAAAACAAGTTTCTTATGTATAAGTTAGAAGCACTTCTAGTGTTGTGAACTTTCATTCACAAGGCTTTCGTTTGAAAAGTTTATCTATAATTTAATATTTTATGCAATAAGGATCGAGAAATTGTTAAAATTCGACGGTGCGGTGCCCCCGCTATCGTAGTGCTTAATGATAAAAATGGCAATCGCATTCAGATCATTCTCAACAAATGGCAATGAGCGTCAAAATTATTGGTTGCAGACTTCCATCTCTGTAGAATCCACACGTTATTTACAGGTGAACTGATGTTTGTCAGTAGTATTCGAACGGTTTTTGCACTTGAAAGATAATTAAGTTAAATTTGTGATACTAAGGTCCGGGAACAAGAACATAATTTGAATTATGTTTGGTTTTTGTTATGAAAAACGAGGGTGAAGCTTTTTAATTAAAAATCGTATAACTCTAGTCAATAGCTCTTTGTAGTTCCTGCAACGACGTTTTTCTCGCCTTAGTGAGGTGAAGGAACGTTATATCTAAGTCATACGAAAATTAATTCTGTAATCATACAAAATTGGTAATGACTCAAAAAAAAAAGGAACGCAATGTTACTGAAACAATTCCCAGGCAAAATTTTCTAGTTACGAATGAGAACATGGACGGAAATTTAGAAGAAACAAAAACTTTGAAATGGAATCTTCCGAGATACAACGAAGAAATTGGAGCTGAAAAATGGAAAGTGCAGCAAGTTAGCGCGGTCGACTGTAGAATCTGACATCGCAAATTAGAACAGCGACAGATACGAGCACGCGAACGCGAGCACGTTAACAAACAATGGCGTTAAATAGACGATTACAAAATATAAACCAAATAGCCTCAAAGTTTGATTTTGCATTTTTACTCAGACGTACTATACCAACACCGCCGTTACACTAATATATTCACCGCAGAGTTACAAGCTGTTTTTACAGTAGTATAGCATCAGCTTTTCCGTCACTGTATATTTACTATTAGATTTTGTAGAGATAAGAATCAATTGACGATAAATTCTGACGATTCAGCCTTCAAGTTTCAAACACATCAGCGACCGGACATGAATTTTTGAAGCGGTAAAACATTTAAAGCTGCTCAAAGGAACAGGCTGAGATGGCTGGGAAACCACCCGTTTTCGCTGCTGGTAACTTTTTTCAACAGGGCTTAAGATTTGAATAGCATTGATGACGCTTATCTTTAAAAGGCTCAAGATGAGAATAGCATTGATGACGCTTTATCTCTAAAAGGCTTAAGATTTGAATAGCATTGATGACGCTTATCTTTAAAAGGCTCAAGATGAGAATAACATTGATGACGCTTTATCTCTAAAAGGCTTAAGATGAGAATAGCATTGATGACGCTTATCTTTAAAAGGCTCAAGATGAGAATAGCATTGATGACGCTTTATCTCTAAAAGGCTTAAGATGAGAATAGCATTGATGACGCTTATCTCTAAAAGGCTCAAGATGAGAATAGCATTGATGACGCTTATCTCTAAAAAGCTTAAGATGAGAATAGCATTGATGACGCTTATCTCTAAAAGGCTCAAGATGAGAATAGCATTGATGACGCTTATCTCTAAAAGGCTTAAGATGAGAATAGCATTGATGACGCCTATCTCTAAAAGGCTCAAGATAGAAATAGGATTGACGACGGTTATCTAAAACAGGTTCAAGATAATAATAAAATCTTGAAGGATAATGTATCAGCACACTGAGTTGAGGCAGCGCCGTGCAAGTGCAGCTGAGGACAATTTTACGATCTGCAGGCCTCCAGAGGTCGGCAATACATTAGTTGGCTCAGGCTCGGCCGCCGTGACCAGGAAGTGCAGGAAAACAAGGTGTATTTGCCTACACTAAAACGGAAAAGAGACGTTTGGTAGTGCAGCAGTTCAGGTCGCAGTGAAATGTTCAGTCATATGTTCCACGAAGGAAATTAATTTACCGGGTGACATTTATGTTCAAGCTTTCGGTTAGTTTCAATAACACAAATCATTCAAGGTCCTAAAATAAGCCAACAGGACAGGAAAATGCGCATTGATAAAAAAATCTCGGCCATCCAATAGTATTTCTCATTATACTCACATGAACACGTTTCTTGACTGGGATATATGCAAGCAAAACTCACCTGGAAAAAGAAATAGAAAAAATATATTAGTTTGTGAAACAATTACATAGCCCTGTAACCTTGACACAAGCACGAAATGAGATACCAATATCTATTCAAACAAATACAATTCATCAGGTAGTTATTCATCAGGTACCGTAAAATGGGGTAACTTAGACCACTATTTTTTTATAAATGATGCCATTTTTTAACTAGCTAAATTCAACTTGAATTGAAACATGCAAAATACAGGTCTATACTCTAGCTTCACTCACCATAAATTGCTGGCTCCTGCCTCTCATAGTCTTTATGTAATTTCAAAAAAAGTGATGGTCTTTGTTACCCCAGCTCTTGGGGTAACTTAGACCGGGTGGTAAAATCAATAATATTTTTGGGTAAAATAACTCCAAATAACTCCAGGTTTTGGTGCATTGTAGTAGAACTCTTCTAGTTACATATGCAAATGACAAACTTGAGGAAAGTGTCATAGTTTGCAAAGGGGGGCGCCGCCGCATAATGAGGGAAATGTGACTACCTAATGGCAGCCCTGATGGGGTAATATTGACTGGCTTGGAAATTAAGTTAAAATTACCATATATAAGACTCTGTAGAGTCTGAAACATAAAGAAAAACATAAATAGGCTGTCAATCATAAAATATGTTATGTATGGTAATTATATATTAACTTTCAAGCCGGTTTTTGTTACCCCGTCAGGGCTGACATTAGGTGGTCTAAGTTACCCCATTTGGGGGCGGCGCCCCCATTTGCAAACTATGACACTTTCCTAAAATTTGTCATTTGCATATGTAACTAGAAGAGTTCTACTACAATGCATCAAAACCTGGAGTTATTTTACCAAAAAATAAGAAAATTGGAGGGGGTACTCTGACAGGCTTTTAATAATAGCTTTTTTTTGTGGGTCACATTTTTAATTTTTTAACCTATTAGATATGCAAACTTTTTAAATATTTCTATTGTGTTATGTAGCCTCAGTATTGGGCCTTTAATGCCCATTGACAAAATTTTTCTATGTCAAATAGTTTTTGAGTTGGGGGGGTTTTTGTTAAAAAAACGAAAAGTGGTCTAAGTTACCCCGCCGGTCTAAGTTACCCCATTTTACGGTAGTTATTCATCAGGTGCACAATTATTCAAAAGATATTATGTACTACGTTCGTTAATTAAATTAATATAACATCGTATCACAAATAGAAGGGATATAAAGCGGAAGAGCATAAGCTGCTTATTCGGATTACAACAATGTATGCAAGAAATGTACTCAACACGCATCGGTTTAATCATATCAGATCTCGCCCATATATCAAGTCTCCAATAGACAATTTAGGACTACACCATTCGAAAGTCGCAAATACTCTGTGAGTCTGTGACCCGCTAGAAATCATTTCAGTTACTCTATACAACGCGAGTTTTCGCTTCGTGTTCTGCGGTGAGCCAGAACTACGCAAGCAGCCTAGCGCCCAAGGCTCCGTGGCGGCTAATCAATCATGCATGTAACCGATAGTTGTCAGCGCCACGTCCGTATACTCGGAGATACGAAGCGATGAATGGATCTCTCTCTCATTCTCATTGAAGATATCAATAAGATATCCCAGATATTATCTCGGATTAGCACATTTTCTTGGGGAAGCTTCAATTTAAAGCAGCGCCACTTCTTAAAAAGGCAGAGTTTTATCCCGTCTTCACAGCCAAGACGCACTGTTGCTATAATTAGAAGACGGCGTTAACATAAGTGACTCGCATTTGAACGCTGACATTGCATGCATGAGTTCGTCAGTGAACGCCAACATGCAAATGAATTTTTAAATGCAGAAAATTGTTAAAAATGTATGAATCTACGCTGATATTATTCTTAAGCCACATACGCGAAACTTTTTTTCATTATTTCAAGAATTTATGAAAAGCACGAGGTATGATAATTTTCCCTTGAAGAATTCAAAAAAACATGCCCTTGACAGCATGAAAATTTCGTACCTTTGCTGCACCTATAGGCGTGACTTACGAGGGGCGCTTCAACCTTTGATACTGAATACAAGGTTCAAGTTCTCTAACACAGCTTACCACTAAATATCATGTTTGATCCTGAGTAGGTTTGATGAGTTTGATCGAGTAGCAAAAGTAGCAATGAGCAGAATATGCAAATCGTGTACACGATAGAGTCCTGAACAGACTCTCAGCGAGTCGATCAATGAGCGCCCCAAAAACTCCCCTAATCTGGAGCTGAAACAATTTTTACGAACGACGGCGGACGACGAGAGTTAAAGACTGCGGTCGCAACTTCAGTGAGGTCGAAAGTAGGAAAAAAATTCAAGTTTAGAGGACTGTTGTGCTAAACCTGCAAACGTTCCTACATGTGCAAAAAATAAAGTGGAGCCATCCGATCCTCATGCAAGACCTTGCCAATTTAGGAAATTTCAGCAGTAGAGTATCACCTGGGTAGAGTAATCCAAAGCACTTACAGTGAGATTAACCTTTATCGGTAAATTATTTATAATTTTTAAAGCCCAAATTTCGAATTGCCGATCAAATTAATGTGATTGAAGGTTTGAAACCTTCCACTGAACTCAGAAAGATATTGAATTATTCGATCAAAAGTCAAATTTGTTTCATCATTCAGTTGCATGCGCTGAGGCACAAATCTTTTCTCAACGTGCCAAAAAAATATGAAGATATTACTATAAAGTCTATATTCAATAATTACCGAAGACTTTAAAATATATATCTTTGGTTAGAAAAGGACGGCAAGCTCAGCATTCTTAAGTTGTTTTGATTTAATATACTGTTTTCATATACGTGCTACACAAACTCTCAATAAAACTAACTGCGCTCAAACTTATTTTCAGAATATCTGTGGAAATAAAAAACTACAGTGAAAAATTGAAATAAAAAATCGAATAGTAATTAATTTTACCCAAATAAAGCATATGCATTACATTCGGGGTTATATATATCCATGTCACTAGGACAGCTAAATTACACGTTAGGCCCAAAAATATTCAAATAAGAATAAAAAACTTGATATAGGAACAACAAGAAGGAAATTTCTATTCTCAAATATGAATGCTTATTTTCAAGTGTATACATTCGACTCTAGACTCAGAGCACGATGCATTGAAGTTTAGATTTAAACAGGATAAAACAAACCTATTACCAGATTAAAATAATATACGTTTAAAAATTACTTTTTAAAGACAACACTTCCAAAAAATCCAGTATCTCCAATCTTACAGATGTACAATGAATTTCTCATCTAATTTTCGAAAATTAAAAAAATTTACTTTTCAATTTTTTTAATATATATAATTTTTTTAATATATAAATTTTTTTCAAAATTATTTATTCTGTTAATTGATTCATGCATTGCCTCTGATTTCACACAAGTGTGCAAAATTTCAGATCAATTAGACACGTAAAAGTGTGTCAAATATCAGGTACCTATAAGATTTGTAGCTGACAAAATAATTTTTTCAATTTTTTAATATTGAAAAAATATTTTTTTACTTTTTAAAATCATTTATTTTGACATTTGATTCATGCATTGTCTCCAACTTTAAACAAGTATGCAAGATTTCAGATCGATAGGATAAGTAGAAGTGTGTTAAATTTCGATTACAAGATTTGTAGCAGACAGACAGACAAACAGACAAACAAGAAGTAAGTTAAAGAGAAGTGTTGTAAAAAACTATGAGGCTATTCGGCGATAAATTTCGAATAAAAATATGTTAACTTAATTAACCTTATAAATTCAATTACAATAAATATTTAAATTACCGATACAAAGATAAATATTAAATTCTATAATACACATTAGCAGGCATGTATTTTACGTTCTAAGACTCAATTTTTGAAGGTCATCATTAAAAAGACCATTCCATTATGAAAATATAATATAACATCCATTAACACGTTGACTACGTATTGGTACATATGCGTACCACGAAATGTATTTCTCCAGGAGGTAGTGGTACATCATTCAATCGGCCAAATCCGAGAACAAAAAAGGCCAAAAAAGGCCGATAATTCAATGTTTACTAGTTTATTTGTAGGTTCCGCTATAAAAATTCCATTTATTTTCTTTTCGCAGTATTTAAAATTTAATTAGGAAGTACCCCTATCATAAATTTTAACCGGCCAACGCAATTGAGAAAAACTAAATCACGGAATTTGTCCGGAAAAAATGACCGTTTGGCAACCCTGCTTAAAAAAAGTACAAAAAATTAAATAATAGTACAAGATGAAGCAATCGTAGTCAACGTGTTAAATAAAAGAAATCAAACATCAGATAGCATCTACAAAATCTATAAAAAATGACCTCAAAATAAGAATAAATTTGGAGAAAGATCACATTCGGTGACGTCTTCCCATAATGACGGCCTGAAAAATTTCACAAACAGGGGCGGACGGATGAAAAAACTCGCAAAAAAATCTAGTCCAATTAGAATTAGAAAAATTGCAACTAACAAGTAGAATGGAACGCAGATATCATTAGATGTTGGCTAATGGGCCATGAATAGGATGAATAGCACCGCCCATTGTTCGGCCTTGACCGCCCAGGAGCGCGGAAGGATCAACGTTGAATGGGGCGCAGCAGCAGAGGATCTAAAAACGAACGAGACTGCAAAGCAAGCAGGGCAAAAACGTGGGACAAACGCATGCCCCATTCAAGGGTAAGCAAATAACTCGCCAAACAATGCATGCATGAACATGAGCGTACGAATGTATAGAAGTGCTATTTACGATCATCTAAATAATGTGGATATAGGCGAGTTATAATGAGCGATCTATATGGATGAGCGGTCTTCAATCATATTTACATGAACAGAATTTTTTCTCGTAACAAATGCGGTAGTAATTTTATTCTTATACACACAAGTAACCCGCAAAACAAATGAAGACATATAAAATTCAACTTAAATTTACCTTTCCCACAATGGTTCATACTGAAGAGAATGGAATGCTCTTTAATGAAGTGGGCTAGCAGATACATTGCAAAATTGGTTCTAGAATAGATAAGGTTTCTAGTATAGAAGTTAAATCCCACGAAGAAAGCGACGTAAATTCACCATATCTTCGAAGAACAGAACCATCATTGGTTCCGTCCATCCTCCATTCACCATTGATATATATGGTGAATTTACTTGACGTCTTCTATGCTTTCAAATTCTTTGTGAACTTGCGATTAGGGCAGACTAATGATACGCGTTAATCTCGTATGATTCTTCGTGGTCATCTCATAATAACCACAGGATAATGTAGGAAGATGTACAATAAACATAATATTTCAACAAGGTAAATATTTTATGGTAGTAGAACTAAGAACAAGCGGGTCAGCGTTTGTGTCACAGGACGTCATAGGTTGTCAAGAAATCGTTCTTGGGACTCACGGGATAAGTGAGCGATAGCAAAAACACGCCAGGATAAGAGTTTTTATTATCACGGCAAAAAATTTTGAGTGACCATGACGAAGATAGCAGCAATTCAGAATGAAAACCAAAGCGAATAAAAGCTGACATCAGCTAGATTTTTTAGAAGAAAATCCTATAAAGCAGTCCTTCAAATAAAATTACATGCAGGTCAAAGCCTCCACACAAATCTATCAGGGAAGCCACGATTGCAATTCATAGCCGCCATATGAAAATAGGAGCTGGAGGCAGCACTTAACTGAACTGCCACTAGCATGACTTATGGCGCACTGTCCATTAGAAGCCATCAGCATAGGTCAACTGACGGGACACGAGCACGTGGTCGTGAGCGAGGGCTAAGCGTCAGATGGAGTGACGTAATATAGTATACGAAATAAATGAGCAAATGAATAAATGAGGAATAGTGAGAATTTTTGTTAATATATTCAAGATCAATACAGACTAGTATGTCGAAGAGTTAAAAAATAACTGTCAAGTAATAAAAGCCGATTCCGATGCAAGTTCTTTGTACAATACCTATGCAATTATTCATACATTGTCAATCCAGAATACCCCTTGGGACGAAGAGAAAAAAAGCTCCACTTTGAATGCAATGCATGCGTCAAACTAAAGCAAATTAAAAATTTGGACTAAATGAAAAACGTGTATACAACTGAAACGTTTTAGAAATTTATGATTTTTTAGTAAATTTTGTATCATTTTGGAATAATATCTGTTGATGTCCACGACAATAAAATCAAGGCCTCACGAATACATTATTTTTGACTGTCGTAAAATATTTCATTCACGTTGTGAATTATTATAAAAAAAGGCTAAAGAACCAAGAAAACCACGACTACCATTACCATAACACAGTTTCCAGAGTGGCATAATTCGTGCTGTAACATAGATGAATTAATATTTAAAATTTCGCACTTTCTTCAGAAACAATTCTTGAGACGAAAAAAGATTGTCCCAACTCAGGATCGCACATACAGTGCGATAACTAATATCATTATAGCGTCGACGCCCGGGTCGAGATTTAAAATGTCACTAACTGAACAGATGTTCTCAGCTTCGAACACAATCGATCCGACTAGCCATGTCACATATTTATCAGACACTTTTTATGCATTGCTAAACAAAATAATTCTGACAAGACAAACTTATCCAAGTCGTGAGATATAAGGCAAACGAAGATCGAAGGCGAGTCATATCTTTAACTAGAACCTTGGATGCAAACTTATCAGTCTAGAATAGAGATCCCGACGACACTTCAAGTCAACACGTATAAATCTTGTAGGCGACGATGCGTCGTCTATCGACAAGGCTATCAACTGCGGACGTTGCGTTGGTTACACAAGGTCGGTCGGGTATATGCAAAGTAGCATATTCAAGGATATAATTGGAAAAACTAGACCAAGCATCAATTATTCAAGGCTTGGCGACAAAACCTCTTACACTGTAGTGAAGATCATGTATAAGAACCTTCATTCAATCAATGGTAGCATGGTGAGAAAGCAGTTTTGTATTCGTCAATATTGTGTTATTTGTCTAGTTACCGCTTCCCCACAGTTGATACCATCTCGAGGAAGAAGCAACATGACCATCTTGAGGAGGTTTAAAAGCGGAGCTGTGATAATTGAAAATTACAAAACAAGGAAATATCATAACTAGCGGTGACAAGAACCGTAAATACGCCTGTAGAGCAGGCGAGCATAAAATTATCCGAAGACAATTAACTCTGCGGAAGAAGGCTAGGCAATAGAAGGCCCATAGCATTAAGCTCATTTCAGGCAAGATGAAAAGCACAGATATATATTCTTACCAGAAATGGTAACCTCTCAAACGAAGACTTTAAATCAAAAGCCCAAATTGTAAGGATAATACGGACGAGCATTTAATAGCATCATGCAAGTCTAACTCCAACGAGCGGCATTCCTCGAGATAGAAATAACTTATAATATGAAAGAGGTTTATGTACGTAAACTTTTTAGTCTTTAATCAATACACAGCCGTATTCTAACCGATAAAAACCATCCAGATGGAGGTTAGTGCGTGCAAAATATACCCTAAACCTGCGGCTTTGGAAACAATTTATACAACTATAAATTGAGTGTTAGCGAACTGTGATGACTCCGCGAAAAATCATTAATTGTAATCGCAAATAACTCCACATTTCTGCCATTCAGGTGAGATAACCAGTCATCAGTTAATCAATTAAAACTTAAAATATATTTATATATAGTATACTATTATTCATTTCATTTACATTTATTTTATAAATAAAATATATTTGAAAATTCAGAAATTTTATGATCTTCTCCAATTCAAACTCAGTTTTAAATGTTTCGTCTAACTTTCTCTATGGCAGGGAAATACCCACTACAGAGGACTTTTTCTAAGACTCAACTCTGCAAATTATTTAAATGCCATCATTAAATTATCATTACAGAGTACCATTTAGAATGGCATCGATATCATCAAATTTCGAAGAAACTACAGTATGGGCTGCGATGTCCAGCATCAATTTTACGTGGTTTTTATCGATCATGAAGTTACAAGAATGCACTAGGAGAGAAGACAAGTTTCTCGGTGTGTAATTAACGTTAGTTTGTCATTGGGCACAAGTATACATTCCATTCAAACTCAATGCCAGCAATATTATTCACGCTACCACTCAGAACATTGTCGATTCACAATAAGAATCTTCATTTCCTTGGTTGTAAGTGCTCATGCGTGTTCCCATGATAAATGAGCACTATAAATGCATGCGAGTTCCTCGAAAGAAAATGTGTGTTCCTCGATACATCGCCGATGAACAAAGAACAGAAACCTATAAGTTACGGAGTTAAACAGATGCAAATGGGCGGGACACAAGCGTTGTCGTCGCTGCCCAACATAAAATTTATGCAGTGCCAATGTTGAGATGTTCTCAACACTGATCTTACGAGTAGAATGCTGCGGCAAAAAGGGTGCCAAAAAATCTATTATATATTCCCGTAGGTATGCGTTTCGTGACCTGGCACTATAAATATTAAATCTATTCAAACGCGTATTCGCTATTATTTAGAAATTATTCAGCCCAAACAACACAAAAATCACCTGGTGTGATTTTATGCGAATGATGTTGTATTAAAACTACTTATTTTAAAACTGAATGCTAATAACTCCAATAAGAATATTATACAAGTCCCATTTTCCATTCAGAACTTGAGAGTCGTAATTGAAAGTATCGCTTTCATCAAATTCGATTAACTCAAACGCTGCCAGAAGGTCAAAGTGCATTCGTCTTTTTTTCAGTACTGCTTACACTGCGGTAGGAATTAATTTTTGAATTGACCAAGCGGAAAAGCTAGCATAAATCCGTAAGTTGGTGACTTAGGACATCCTCATTTTTTAGCGTGTTGTAGATAATTAAATGATTGAAAAGTTCTATGTTATAGCCATTAATGAAGAAGTTTATTATTTTACAATTAATAGCATGTCACATTTATATTTGTTATATTATTTCTTTCGTGGCGTAATAGATTAACACATATTGTTCACCGAGTATTCTCCAGAATACAATGCAATAAAATATATTACATGTTATGACATTCACGTTAATGACATTCACGTTAATGACATTCACGTTATGACATTCAAGTTAATAAATCCTAATTTGTAGCAACAAGTAGTAATGAATTGGCAGCTACAAAATCAACAAGGAAGCCCAGCAATTATAACGTTCGTCTAGTCCAAAGATGCATGCCACTTCCTGGAATGAAGTCACCTAATCGAGATCTCATTAAAAACCAGAGATGACTGTCATTTTGAGTGATAGAGGGCGGCTTAAATGCCGCTGACGCTTGTGGTGACCGCTTGAAAGTTAACAATGCCGACTGTGTAGAAGAGGTCTATGAAATGAAGTAAATAGAACGGGATATATTAATGTTTTTACAAGACAAATTTCCGTGAATTAAACATTAATTGGCCGCAATGTTAACTGAATTTCAGATTATTTAATATGTAAATTTGTGACAAACTGCCACATCAACAAATTGTGACGACATGTCAGAATACATTATACAGGCGAACGATGTAGCAAGATCAGTACATGCACATTCGCTCGAGAGATCTTCAGATATAAAATATATTCATAAAAATCGACTTATGTCCCGTAAGTGGCTAATGAATGCAGCAAATAGTATAGTATGCAGCAAATAGTACGTTGCAACGCCCTGCAGTGCACGAAGTTTTTTTCCTGGTTCTCCACTTCGCCGCATTTTCAAGATGCAAATAATGAAGCTCTGTTTTAAATAAATATTGCTTTTGATAAAAGTTCTATGCGAACGCGTATGCTAACCACAGTTCCCGGGCATACATTAATCAACTTCATAGACTATTTTAATTCGAAAAGTTTTCGAAATTTAATTAGAAAGTCACTTTTTAAACAAAACAATTCAACGTTATATTTTTCTTCCGCAAGTGTTTCACATCATGTCATTTGTTGTATAATTCTTGAATGCTCGCCTCGCAGGCGCTCAACCTATGCTTCGATCTCGGTCAATGAAAAAAATACAAGCAAAAAATGCAAGTTCATACGAAATGAAAAAAGCAGAATGTCATACTTTCATAGCAAAATGTCATGTAAGTAAAATGAAATTGTGTAATAAGTTAGTGAGACTGAAATTATCCATTAGTACCATTTGATTGGTATACAGATATTGAGTCAATTAATTTTAAGCCATAAGGTTCATCAAGTGCTGTAAATGAAATTTTATAAATATTGTAATACAATTTGCAAATATGAATGCGAGCACTGCGCGCATAGTTGTGCGGATTGATGTACGAAATTGTCTGTCTGTGTTTTTGCACCAACACATAAACGTCGTAGAGCAGAAACAGCTGAAGGTGCTTAATTGGCTCAGCTGAGAATTCATGTTTAATAAAATACTAGGAAACAACATCTTGGCTGAGCATCCGATATCAGCAACGGAATTTATAAGAGCGGAACGATAGGCTTAAAAGCCGTGCGCGGACCCCGACAAGAGGTATAGCCTATCGATAACGAACGGCTGGGACAGCTAGCTTATCAGCTATATACAGGGTGTCTCAGAGAAAAGTGCCCTCCTTTCAAGTTATTATATACACGTTTTTATTGAAAAAAAAATATTTTTAAATTTATTTTTTCCAAATGTAGTCATTTTTCAATTTTTAATAATAATGGGATTTTAAATGGGCTGAATAACACTCCAAATTGATCTAATTACTGAGAAGAGTAGAAAAAATACTTGTTCAGAAGTATTTTCATGTTCATAGTAATTTTTATATTGCAAAAACCTAAAAAAATTTCAATATAAAAAAGAAATAAATCATTGACTTCGGTTAGTTTTTTCAGGTAAAGTAATTTATATCATTCTACATGCCCTCTATTTCTTTAAAATTAATATTACATCTATTCACAATTGAAAGAAAAGATTTGCGAATTATTTCACCGTTTTCTTTTAGTTCCTGAAACACTCTTTCTATATTCGTTGTGGAAGAATAATTAATGATGGAGGTAGATAATCTTTCAGCGAAATTAATACTTGCTGGGAAGTTTTACACATAAACTTGCAAGTAAAACATACATTGTTCATTATGAATATGGAAGTGGGTATTTAAAGAGATTCTTTCAATCAAATAAACTGGGATATTTTTTGTAGGACACTCTGTAAAATTCCGACCTACACGAAGTTCTCGTAAAGCGGCAACTAAGGCTTGGTACACACCTAAATACCGTGCACAGGCCAGGCGTATGCCAGTCGCGGTCCGTTCCATGCCATGCGCATCCACATGTTCAGTTCGATCACAGGCCGTCCTCACTTCAGTTCCTTTGGTATCACGTGCCATGCCAGCCACGCAACGTAGTCAACTAATATATATCCATACCAAAATTCCCAAATCTGGTATATTGAGATGGTATCTGGTATGGATATTTTTGCTCCAGCACATTAGCTAAAACGTCATATTTTGAGCTGTCAATCTGGCATACGGTACTCGGCAAAAAAAAAAAGAGTTTGCAACGAAGCAGTCACGTCCAGGTCAAAATATCCTCTGCCTTGATCGTGGCTAAAGAATATTCGACATGCCCCGCAGCATGCTGAAAACCAAGCCTAAATAGCCATCTTCACTATTAAGGATGACTATAAAGGGATACGGCTTTCTTGAGGGTACATGAGGTTGCTTTCAGATGATCTTTAGATCAGGTGATTCTAATACAAGTTAAATTTGATGGTGAGAAATGAGCAGAGCAGAGAACAGAGAGTGAAATGAGCAGAGAACAGAATGTTTTCATACCCAAATATTATATACAAAACACACATTCTACAATCCGCGCTGGAGAGATTAGACGAGAAAATTGAGCCGAAATATTTAATGAAGTTTACTAAGACGAGAAAATTATGAAAAAACACGATTATTATTGACATAGTTTGTACACAGAGAATAAAAAAAATCTACTCAAAGTGTGGTGTAAATTGACCTATGCATGATTGCTAAAACGCAGATAAAATAAGTAAAGAAACAGAGAAAATAGTTAAGAAAATAAACTGAATCTGCTATGACAGAAAACTATTTTTAAACCGTTGGTAGGAACAATACACGTCTTAAATTCTGTGACGAGCACCAAAACACATAGCAAAAAAAAAATAAATAAAAAATGCAAGGAATTTCTCAGTTTAAAAAACAAAAAAGAGTACAAATAAATGTTCGCCTGAAATAAGGCATAGAAAACCCTTTCGTACGTTGAAAATCAATTGAAAAACACTGTAAAATTTAGCAAAACATTTTAAAAATAATTGTCAGTGACCACGTGCACAAATTTTACTATAAGAACCAACATTATTCTTCACCACAAAATGCACACATCACCAAAAAAATCACCACATTCTTCTATACAAAATGCCCGTCTTAACGAAAAAAGCCATCCTAAACAAAGACGAGAGACGAAAAACATAGAATTCAGGCTTGAAAACTTGCAATGGATTACAATAATGATAAGAATCGTGTGCCACTACTCGCAACTGAACACTAGGAAAATAATCGCCTCTTAAACACGCTTAACTTTGAACCTTAGGTAAAATAAATTTATTCGCTTTAGCTGTCCTGAAATTATACTTGGAAGTATGGATGCATGAGATTATTATTGACGACGTTAAGTGAAACTTGTTCGGCCTTTAATATACGCAAGATTACTCATAGTTAGTTTCATCAGAATTATGATGAACAGATTTTCAGTGATGGAACTCAATTATAAAACTTGAATAAATTTGATGAAGAGAAGAATGGGATCTTCAGTTCGCGTATTTGGTGAAAAAAATCATGTGAATTAGCCTTGCACGAGACAGTTATACCGAAAGCCATGCAGTACACAAATCTTTTGGAAAATACGTACAGCAGCCTTGTATTTGCTAGGAATGGAATCACATGCATGGCTAATGCTGTTTTGAAAGATGAATACGCCTTCCATATTCCAGAGTGTAGTATTCTCTCTTAGTCTGTCATTCACTAATTCTCTATACATAAAAATAGAAAAGTAATAGCAGCTGAGCTGAATTAGATCTAATTTACTAATACATTGAATTCATTCAAGGCCTTCTGCGAAAATGCCATTAAAACCAATTTTAAGAAGAAAATAAACTAGAAAATTGGCAATAAAAATAAAATTATATCATAAGCATGATATTACCGTCATTAAAAATAAAAAAAGTAAGGGATATCAATGTAAAAGGCAGGGTTAACATTTGCACGGCACCATCTGCTCCATACTTGACAGTGAATAAGTTCACTGATATAACTCTGCGATCACAGCATTGCGCTGTCAAGATACGGTAGAGGAACGTGTACGATCATTTGTTCACTGGAGAAACAATTTAGATTATACACGAGGGAATTACTTCCAATAGGGAAATCGTTGACGCAGTGATTTATTTTGCGACATGGCAACAAGCGCTCGTATATATATAGTCTCAGGAGAATCTGTCCAGCAGAATATGAGCGAACAAATGACTTTGAACGATGAAGTGAGAAGCCGATTTTTCTATCAGGAAGCATAAGATAATTAATCAAAGACCCTCCTCAATTACATACGAGATTTGTCATTAAAAAATGAAAATCATTTTATAGAAGTCTGGAGTCAACAGAGACATTATAAAACCATCTTATTTTTTAGCGAACCTATACAAGAATTTCATAAAGCACAATGAAAAGGGCACTGGAGCGTGCATAGCAAAGGTTTAATGCAGCCCACAAATGACAAACTAATAATTTGTGCAACAAAAAGTTGAGTAAAAATAATTGTAAGGATAAACAGTCTCGAGTGATGTTCTGCTGACTAGAAATAACGGAATATAATACAGAGCAAGAACTACAGCAAGAACAGTTCGGTATAGGATTAGCATTAGAAAGGGTCATCAGTTAGTCGCTCTAATAGTCGTGAAGCGGGATGAGAGGCAATCAACTTCATCACAGCTGCAATCCCAGCACGGAATGTGCCGGTCGAGGTGAAGGCCACGACAAACGTCAGACAAGGCCACGACAAACGTGAAACTTTTAAGGTCATGACAAACTTGAAACAAGGTCACGGCTAACTTGAAACAAGGTCTCGGCAAACTTGAAACAAGGTCTCGGCAAACTTGAAACAAGGTCTCGGCAAACTTGAAACAAGGTCTCGGCAAACTTGAAACAAGGTCACGGCAAACTTGAAACAAGACCATGACAAACGTGAGGCAAGGCCACGACAGACGTGAGACAAGGTCACGGCAAACGTGACCTATATTTGTGCATCCCATTCTGAGCCTTCTATGCTACTAAAAAATTAACATTACCTCTTTTTAACTCAATTTTGCGATAAAAAAACAATGCGCAGGCCACCTTATTTATCTTATGAAGTCAGTAACATATATGCATTGCAAGTCTCTCCTAATGTACACTCAGCCTTACGCGGGCTCATGTCAGAATTTTCAGCGGCAATTTATACTTGGACATATCCTAGTCATGATAGCACGTTTCAATTATAACGCCTCACCTACGAGTTTTTCTTTAATAAAAAGTTGCACTCATTTTAGGTGCGGAGCGTGAAGCGGCATTCACTTGAGTAGCCATTTTTGGCAAAACTTCAGCAAATTTGAAAGAAGAGAGCAAAAATATAGCTTATCGATGGTTGTTTAACGTTCTCAAGGTAATTTAATACTTGTACACTTGAAACATACACAAGTGAATTTGAGGAGACCCGAAAGGTCACTGACACGCAATCGAGAAGTGATTGACCGAAGTAAATGCAGAAAATTCCAGTATATAGTCTGCAGAAGCGTATACGAAAGCATGCAGTCCAAATGGGAAGCAAGAACTGGTTTATGACCGTAAATGCAGGGCAATTATATAAGTATATTGGAGTTGACATTGAAGCGGCGATGCAGAGAAGATCGAGCTGTGCCGACCGGCAGGCAACCTATCCACCAGCCTACACGTTCTTGCATCCAAACAAAAACCAGACCAACACTATATTTTCAGGTGAAAGTCTGTTCAACGGGTATGCCTGAAAATATTTATAGAACAAATATGGAAACTTAAGAAACGCATACAATTAATATATTAGTGATTATTTTCCACCTTTCCAACAAAATATACAAAATTGACACAATATACTATTTGGTCAATAAGTCGGCATGATGCAAGAGTGAAGCAATCGACGCAAAAAATTTTTGAGGAATCCATCTTCTCGTTGGGAATTGCATTTGGAATATAACCCAGATATTGAAACCTTTTCTCTGTATAATTATCATTTACGAAGTCGCATAAGTTAATAATTGAATAAAAACTATTAATATAATGGCAGTGAAGGCAAAGGAACAAGATGAAGCACGGCACAGGTAAGGAGCGACCACAGCCTAGCAAGTGCAAAGAGCCTTGTAACACATAAGCGCCTCGTAGCCACACCCAGCCATGTCGAGCACTGAGGTGTACACATGAAGAACAAGTCTACACTTCAACACGGCGGTGTGCCGTCTGGACGCCCATACTGGTCAATAAATATTTCAATAGTGGATGATATTCTATTTACCCCTCACGCAGTATGGTCGTCTTTAGCTTGAGCGTGTCAGCGCGAGGTGCATTCTGAGTGGCGAATTTTACTCGAGCTGAGTCGCAATCTTCAGCAAGAACATACGGTCAAATTTATCTATAATGGATATATTGCAGCTTATGAAACAAAATGCGATGACTAAAGGTATGAAGATTGTTAAAGCCAAGCCACTTGTGTGTGGCTACATATACATAAAAAATAGAAAGCAACGCTTGTCCATTTTCATGCACCCTCAAGCGCTGTTCATTATCCACGCTCTCATGACTGCATGTTTTCATCGCAATTCAAAAGCAGTTTTGCTACATTTTATTTGCTCATTGATTCCCAGCAATTGTATTGGATTTTATTTTTAGGAATTCACCCGCTATATCCCATCACTCCGAACCTCATGCATGTGAATTGGCAATCAACATCCGTACGTTAATCAGCTTTAAATCTCATTGAGCGACGTGGTATAGTGCCACACCACGACGCTCACGACTATCATATCAAGGCAAGCGCAATTAACTGATATACAATATCTAGACTGCGAATGATGAATGAATCATTGATCCATGACTTTATGAGATTAACTGGAAACTGCATGTTAGGATGAGTAACTTTGAGCATATTCATTGCACTGAAATAAAACTTAAACGCGTAACACCCAATACTTCATTCATACACTTACACAAAACAATCTCAGCCCTGAATAATGCCTATTCAATGAATGTTAAGTCATACTGTTAATTTTTGATAACTTAGAAAAACCGAATGTAATGCCATGTAGAACACTGGGCAAACTGACACTTGGATAAAACATTGCAATCTCTCGTAAATTTAGTTCGCATGATATATTTTCGAATTATATCATAAATATAGAAAAAAAGTTTCAATTGTTTCAAACATAACTTAAAAATCTCAGAAATAATGTAAAATTTAGTTAATATTTCAAATGGAAATGAAATAATTTTTTAAAATGTACTAAATTTAACTAGAAAAATAATCAAGCGAATAATCTCAGCCACAATACATGGCAACAATATTATGAAACACGTTTTTTCAAGTTATCTTTCGGGAACATCAAGGATGAATATGAAGCGGTAAATTCAAGTACGACGATATCGTACAGCTTCATTATATCAGCGACTGAGCAGATATAATGATGCTAAGCAAAAGACAGACTACGTACAGATTGAGCATTCGATGTATAGTTTCTGGTGCGTGCGATCCAGAATTTAATTACAAGGATGTACGACTTTACTTTTGTAGCATACTTCCTTAAATGAGCCATTGATAATTTGATGAAGCGCAATAAAGAAAACACAATAGAGCATTAAAAAAATTAACTGGTGTATGTTTGGAAAAGAAATAAATGAATGCCTGACAGAGAAAAGCTTCGCAAGTCGTAAAAATAGGGTCTCTCTTCGACTGAAACGTCCGAGAAGAAATGAAACAGAAAGTTTATCAAGCTAGACGGCCTTCCAAGTCTGCGATTAACGGCTAGAAATTGAGGTCTCGCACAAGGAAAAAAACGAATGACTATACTTGCATCAAGTATAGGCAGTACGCCAGTATTAGATTGAAGCGCTGGCGCGGGAAGGTTAAGCAACATTGACGAGGCAATTGGCGCATTTACTAAACGACGTCTCTAGGGAGAATGCGAAAAACAACAGGTTAATAAAAAATAGATGTAAAATAGATGTATTCCATTACAGAAATGTAGGTAAACTACTGGTAACGAATTAGGTTAAAACAGCTCGCCCTATTATTACATGCAGAAAATAAAATTCTAACGAAATACATCATGACTTGAGTTCATGGAGGAACTGGCTATGTCAGTAGAAATGAATTCATGAGGGATTCACCTGCCGACTTAAGTGTCACTTGTAGATTCAAATTGCGAAAACTTTAATCACCCTTGGATGCGAACAACATATAACAGGGTTAAATATTTATTTAATATATAATAGGCTGAGCAGAAGGGACAATGCGACACGTGCTTAATCTCAAACAAATGTTATTCAGATCATAAATTGAACAAAGAATTAGTGAATAATTTTAAAACAATGTAGAACATAGATCAGGTCATATTAAGGTAGGTAATGTTTTAACGTAGTAATGTTTTAACGTAAAGATTTTGACTATATTTTCCAGCAATATCGAAACAATCGCATAAATGTTTGATCAATTACGTATTGGAGATTGCGAGAAAAAAATTGAGTTCGCAATTGAAATTGCAAGAAAAAAAAGAGTTCTCGAATTTTCAACACGTACATTGAATACAACGCAAAGAGAATCCCTTGCTAACAATTGCGTAAGTGATAAAAAATAATACACAAGTAAAATTTGAATAACATGAGTAAGTGTTATGCAAGGTTGCAAATGCATTATAATTCAAACTGTACTCAACTACTAATGCTGCACATTAAATCCAAATATGTTGTAAGAATACAATGAAAATGAATTTCAATACATACACCACATTGAATAAATTGAATTCTAACCTCATTATTTGGACAAGAAAGTTTTCAGTTGAGCAGTACCTTAGCTGAAACATTTTCCAGCTGAACTTCATCAAGTTTGAATGTGAATTCAAACTTGATGAAGTTCCACAAGTGACACAGAAATAATCTGAGAATTTTGGAAACTTCCGTCGTGCTCAGAAACGAAAAAGGTAGATGTCGCGTCGATTTTAAAAATGAAGAGAACAAAGGATACCGACAAAAGTTTCCAAGGAGAGCCGCTCACAGGAACATCGTACAGAGAACGAGGAAACCTCTTGACAACGAAGTGTTGTGTGCAGTGACAGACAGCGAGCCTTGAAGAAGTCGTTCAAGATCAAACTGTTGTTCTTCGCAGCCCAAAAGTAAACCCACAGGAACATTTTACACTGCTAAATACAACACGATATTCGAGAGTATTTCTATTATTTGCGTTGTATCTAAGATACGTTCATTGCACCGAGATTTGAGAACAAAATCCCATTGCGACTTGAGTGGAGATCGACGACATAGAGTTGTGCATTATTGGTCAGTTATTGAAACGTATCCGAACACGCAACAACCCATAAGAGGCAAGTCACGAATCATTCACAAATTCAAATAATCCAAGAAACTGAACTGATGTGATAGGTAATAATGTCACGGATGAGGGCAACCACAATCTGAAAGTCACATGCAGTACGGATCCAGAGACGGCATTACATACATTCTGAAATGATTTTCTACTCCTTATACCATCAATAAATCGCATCAAATGAGGAACTTACTATAGGTATTAAATTTCTTGTATTTTTAGCATTTTCCCATGCAAGCGAAAATGCAAAACATTTTCATTAACATTTCCCTTGCAAAATGTCCGAAACATATAATAAGGAAGTGGCACGGGGGAAAGCAAAATACAGCACGTCACATGACATATTTTTAAATATTCATTAAAAAATTTTCCGACGAAAGCAGCTACGCAGCAGCATGCAACTTAGCAACAACATGTAACTTAGCAGCAACATGCAACTTAGCAACAAAATTTGTAGGTGCCGAGGCACTTGAGGCGACAAGCAACTGCCAGACACATAATCGAGTGTCAGCGCAAAAGTGAGGCAATAACCGAGTGTGCTTCCGCTGCCTACAAATGAACGTAAGTGAAGAGTCAGGCCAGGCTGCAAACACTACATTTACATTAAAGAAACTGGCCGTTGTTCGAGTGAGGAACGAAGAAAGAGAGGTGTGCGTGAATGAAGTTAGTATTTTCGTAGTGTACGTAATAGAAAAATAACGAAAAATAAGTGATTGAAAAAATGAAAAAATAATAAAATAGTGAAAAAATATGTAATAATCGCAATTGGAAAATAATAATCTAGCAACAGATTTTACGACACACGATCAACAGTACATAAATTTATTTAATGCTCAAGTTATGTAATATAATGTTAAGAAACGGCACGGTGTGAGCTTGTCAAAGACAAGCTATAAAGTGTGCAGGCTTTTGTAGTTATAAAAACCCGAATACTAGCTAGACGACCGTTTATTGGTAGACAATAGACATTACTTTGCATAATATCTTAGTGTCACGTGGGAAAATATTGATGCCATCCTTCCTGAAAATGGTTTAATTTCCATCATTCAACCCTGCACGATTAGATTCTTTGACGAAAGCATGAAGAAGTAAAGAATCAAGAAAAAGTGGAACGAAACTAAAAGATTTTGAATGAAAAGTTGTGAGGATGGTACGAAACAAGCAAAACTGGATTGGCTACAACGAAAGATAAAACAATTAAAATTACGTCAATGCATCTTTGAATAACCAAGTTAGAAGTTTAACGGTCATAGCAAATCGTGGAGGCACAGAAGGTGAGAGTGGATTTCACGTTCTATTAAATGTATGTGACAGGATTTAGATGCAAATAAAATTCCTAATGGGAATGAAGGAATAAAATTCACGCAGTTTAACGTTAAGTAATTTCAAGACATAAAAAAATTCCAATGAGTGAAGATTTCAATCCGGATTGAAATCAAACTACGAAAACATTTCACATAAGGAACTGAAAAATCGCCAGTACGAGACATTATAAATGAGACTATAAGCTGTTGTAATTGATAGTACAGTATGAACCTATTGCCGTAAGGCCGTGGTCAATTTATGCAAAAGCTACAGCATGTAATAATAAACAACAGGCAAAAAAGAGGTATTGTCAGTGAGCGTGGTTTGAAAGCCAATAGCGCTGAGGGTCACGCTTGCAGCTCTCGAAGTCATCAGCGCTACCACAGCAACGCGCACACAAATGCCCCTCCAAGGCTGAAAGCATCATGTCCTAAAGGTTGAATGATGCGCCCCTTAATTTCGAAACCACGCCAAGAGAACATGAGAGAAATTAAATGCAGTTTTAGCGCCACACGACGTGAAAGCGACTGCATATGCTAGCGCCACAAGGTCGACTTGTCACGCTCACGTGTGTGTCATGAATGAAAAAGTTGTACTCGTCGCCATGTCACAACAAATGCTTTCGGAAAAATGACCCACGGTCGAATATTAGAGAATACATTTTTCTCAGTCAATAAATAATAAATAGTTCTCGATAAACTTGAAATATATAAACTAAAGAGCGTAAATACGAAGAAACAGAATACCTCTCGTGCAGTCTTCAGCAGAGAAAAGACCAAGTTCAATAACTCTAAAAGACCAAAAGTCATTATAATTTATGCAGTCATGGGAGTCATTTCACTTTATTCAATTCCCTCAATGAATCGGCCACTAAAAAAAAGCTTGTCTTCTTGCCTCTTATCATCAATGGTATCAGATGTATTAATAGCGAGTTTGGGTGGTCACTTAGCGTAAAAAAAATACTCGGAGAAAAAAAATCGGTCCATCCATTTCCATTAATTTGGATGCTGTGTAGCAAAATTTTTAAGAGGATTGAACGTATATTTACAATGGATTTAGAAATGTTTACATAGTTTTGGATCGGTTCTCTTCAGTAGTCACGGGATTCCCACCAGCATCTTGCAGGAAGTTCAGTGATTCTTGGAGACGGTATAATATAAAAATTTCCACTTAATCTTGGGTCCACGGATACATTGACCGTCACACTGCCACGCGTGACTAAATACATGGTAACGTGAGTTAACACCAGAGGAAAATGGTCAAAACAAGGTGATTACACACGTGGTGCTTCCGATTTAATCATCAAGGGCGTTTGACGATAAAAAATAATTATTAAATCGCTATTTAAATTATCTATATTGCAGCATCTTTTTCAGTTTCCTTTTACTAAGTTTGTATTAGTATACAGATTACCATTAATTACCAGATTACCATTAGTATACAGATAACCATTAGTAAGTACCATTAAGTATTGTACTCGTATTAGCAATTAACTCACCATCCAGAACAGTGTCATGAGTTGTAAATTTCAATATATACGATTCAATTTCAGTATATACGATTCAAACACAAAGTCTCAAGCCTCAACAAAAGGCAGCTCTCCCATTCACAAGCAGGACTTTAAATGCAGCAATGGACAAAGAGCGCTCATCAGGTGACCTCTTGTGCGTTCGTCACGACGATGCAATTCAGGAGCGCACACACTCAATAGGAAGTAGAATGCCTGTGACTATTAACAGTGGGAAGCTTTAAACGCAGCCACGATCTTAATTTAATAGTTGAAAACTTTTCGGACATCTGAAATCTGAAAGAAATATTTTACTATTTTTTCCACGGAGTCAAAAAGATTCAAATGCAAGTCGGTCCAGGAATCCAAGGTCACTCGTTATAGCAATGGTTCAAGAGTTCCAGAGCAGAAATCACAAAATAGTTAAATTTTGCTAAATGGTTGACAATATTTAATAATAAGTGCGATTGAAAACTGAAATACTGAAATAATGTACAGAACTAATTTCTCGCTCCGCGGGTTTCTAAAGATTGTTGGTAGTTTTGAAATTGTAACAAAATTTGCCCTCTAAATCCCAAAATCTTCGTGATCGACTATGATTTTCGCGTGAATCAAAAGGTACTAACAATTTTGATATCTGGCAAGCCAAATTTTGAACTTTATATAAATGTTACAATTCTGTACGACCGCAACTTGCTCTTGGTTACTAAAATGCCTAAATAAATACTAAATCTCGCCGATTTCTTCGCTTCAAAATCTCCGGCATTTTATCTAGAAAACTGTCGTCACATCAAGCGTCATAGGGCGCGCTGGAAAATTGGGAAGTGGTAATGAGCGCAAGGAAATGCCTGCACGATGATCAATATTAAAAGTGATTAATTACTTTCAATTACTACACGTGCATGGAAAGATGCACTACCGATGAATTAATCATTTTTCGTGATAGTATAATTACGCGGGATTTATTTATACTCCACTTCTTTTCGCCAGGATCACTTCCTACAAGGCATCGAAGTCTCTTTCCCATGTGTGTATTAAATAAACATGGGAACGATAAAATGGTAAGAACACGAAACCATGAATATTATCGCTTGAAATTAATTCACATGAAATTAATTGATTAATTATCACTTCAAAATTAAAATACATTAATCTTAGCTCATGCATTAGAGCAAACGCTAGAAGCAAAAATTAAATTTCTAGAATTTTATATACAAGAAAAACAAACAAATTAAACTTGCAATGAATCACACAATGCCACACCCCAGACGAACGGTGTCAAAATGTATGAAATTCCGAGAGAAATTACATAGAAGTAAGTAAACATTGTTAGTTTGTAAAACTCTGCCGGCACGTAAGTGCAATAAAAAGCTTAATAACCGGAAGTGCACCTATCATTTGATCAGCTCCGAAAACAACAAGAAACTCGGTATCATCAGTTACTGCTTACATCTTGTGTGGGTGCTAATTTCACGCCTACTGAGACTCGGTCCATTCACAGGAATCCGCATTCAATAAAATGAACGAAGAGTCATTCATACGTGTTTTTGTTATTATTAATGTCAAATTAAGCTGAAATAAAATGAAATATTAATCAATCATTAGGCACCGTTGTGTACAAGTTGCATTGCATATTATTTCTAACTACACGATGGATTGCATATGAGTAGGTGGTGAATTAGAAGTCATATTAACGATTTATAACCTGGCGTTTCTAGCAATTTATCATGTTTAACTTTGAAAATAAAAGTATATTCTTTAACAATATCCCAAAATATTCTTAAAATACCTGCTTGAAATAAAGTTTTAATCTTACCGCAAGTGTACAAACTTCAAAAACAACAATCATTCCCACAGAGGCCTTTGACCTTTATAGCAATGAAGTCATGAAGCACTACAGCACGTATAAAGCAAGGAAATAATCAGATCAGCGATATGCAATAACCTTTCATCTACAGGCAAATTAAGGCTAAGGCAAGAGCGTGCTGGAGCAAGTCGCTTTGTCATGCAGATGGAAGATATCGGAGCCATTCCACGTGTCCGTAAGATATTAACACAAAAAATTGTGTGTACAAACGAGTTCAGGGAAAGTATTAAAACAGAAGTTATGAGAAGGAATTGAGAACAGAAAAATTATCCTCATGAGTTCGTTCTTCCGATATCCATCGTTTAAAGAAGGGACAATTATTTTAGAGCGTATATGTAAAAAATGGAGGACGCGAGTATTTTGATTAATGAACGTTTGTTTTTGCAAAAATAAGTAACAAAACTTTTGTTAATGTGCATATAAGAAATGAAATATTTCACAAAAAAAAAAGACTACCAATCTCTTGTTCGCCAAACTGAGGCTTGGATGAGCTCCAACAATGAACATCAAAATTCGCTG
Organism: Hyalella azteca; assembly: GCF_000764305.2. Classification (NCBI taxonomy): domain Eukaryota; kingdom Metazoa; phylum Arthropoda; class Malacostraca; order Amphipoda; family Hyalellidae; genus Hyalella; species Hyalella azteca. Next base: position 29,618 of record NW_025936830.1, on the reverse strand, counting down.
GACAGAACAATTATTACACAACATGCCAGAACGTAACTAAATTAGAAGAATCAAACATATTAAACAGGTAAAGCCTGTCTATGATGTTTAATTAACTTTTCAGTTTACTGTAGTAATGAATTTTGAAAGATTTAGGGGAGAAAAGATCAGAATATTAACGCTTTAGAGTTTAGAACAATCGACGATATTTCGTATAAAATATATACATTGTTTATCTCAAGTGAACTTGAACAGCGAGCAAATAATGGACGCGTCGGGCAAGCTAGCTATGGTAATGATGGCACTATCAGAGAAATTAATGGATCATATTGTGAAATTGAACAGTCATTCATACAGGCCTTTGTTATTATTAATGTCAAATTAAGCTGAACTAAAATAAAATTCATTCATTCATAAAATATTCATCATTCATTAGGCGCCGTTGTGTTAGGCACCACAAACTTCTTGCACGTATCACTGATACGGTCTTTTGCGGGCTCGATTTGGGTCAGGGTGACCCACACAAAGGCAAATAAGCATCGAAATTAGGACAAAGTCTCACTCATTTCTCTGAGTTGACGCAGAGATGAAGAATGGCGCGTCAAGACCATGGGTAGGGAGGCGTCCTCACGAGCTGAGGCGAGAAATTAACAGCTGTCAGCTGCCATAAATATAATAAACTCATATCAAACATTCAAAGATAATTTAAGAAGACATATTATTTGCAAACTGGACCAGGCTTGCAAAATCAAGCAGAATAGTAAGATCTCACCCTTTGTAACTGAAACCATAAAGTTACTTTCAAGGCAATACCCGAGAGTTTCAAGTATTGCCGCCGTGCATCCAGAACTTGCATCACTAAAACCCGTTCATATACAGCACGTCGACATCATGCAATAAGAAACAAAGAAATTTGAAGAATTTTCCAACAAAATGGATCACAATCCCACCAAGTTAGCATTGAAGGAAATACCCATAATAACGAACTGGTAACAGGTGCAACGTGCCCTCAATCCTGACGCCGTGGGATCGAGTCAAGCGTGGAAGGATTCTACGATCTGCCGCGCGAGATCATTTTGCAGGGGGCGCTCGTCTTACACTTAAAAAAATTATTGGGACATAAGAAAAGAACTTTGGAGAATTAATGCATGCAAGAATCGGTCATATGAAAAATAAATTTGGGAGAATAAACGGGTCCAAATAGTGACACTTACTGCCCGTGGCACTAGGGCCTAAATGGGTCAGGATGACCCACACGATTGTGAAAAGTGCATCACTATTTGGACAAAACTTCACTCATATCTCCGAGTGATAGCTCAGCAGCGGCGCTAGGTTCAGTCGTCCCGCACTCGAGGTCAGGACGGCGATCGTACAGCGGGGCAAGAGCGTCCGATAAAATAATGAAGCTTTCGCAGACGTCCATGAGCCACAGAAGAGAAATGGCGAACAAAAAAATACGAATCACATCTCAATTATTGAGCGTGATCATTAAATTTAGTAGAAGTATTTCAAGAGATTCGGAAAAGGAGTTAAAGACACATCAGATGATATCGGGGTGTGATAATATCGCCTACCATATGAAGGTGAGGAGATCATAAGCTTATGTTGCTGTATGATTTAGCAGGCGTGAACAACGCCTGCAGACTCATAGAAGTCCTAGAAATTAAACTCCTAGGAGGAGTTCGACAACGCCTAAAAAGCCCGGCAATAGTAAGTGTGGACTCGTTATATACGCTCCACGTAAGGGTAGCCTAGAAATACAGCATCTTCACGAGATTACACTTTTATATTCCGTGATATATCGACGAACCTCGAATATTTCCAAAAAAAACACTAACTTTATTTCGAAAAATGAGAATTATTAGTAGAGTAAATTTCTCGAGTCTAGAGTAGGTATATACATTACAGGTTTAATTTGGCTGAACGTATACTCATAATGAAAAAATGTCAATACAGTATGACTCAAATACTACGGTACTGATTTGTGACATTGGTTACAAATCTGCGCGAGCTTCAATGAGAATTTTTCCAGGAAAAAGACAGCAAAAATTAAGTAACCATGCGTTGCATGCGGTCAATGCGGTCATAAGTTGCTAGTTAAATGAAGAGTGATTGTGAAGACGACAGTTCTTCACACAATTAACGTCCGCTTGTAGGCTTAAGACTGCATGTGGTAGAACACAGATGACCATAGCCCATGCGCATGATTTTAGTGCAGCCACTTACAGCAAAATGCGTGCGCGGTTACCCACAACTTTCACGCAAAACTTGTGTTGCATTGACCCTTTAACGCATTTCACCCTTCGCGAAATAAAGTGCAGACTCATCGTAAAATGGTGCATCTGAAGGCAAAGGCTACAGTTTATCTGGAAACTCGAAATTAATGACGCAACAGATGATTAATGATAATGATCGTAAATAGTTTAATCCTGGATATTTTTCACGGAGTCAGAGGAAAGGCAGCCATGAAAAAGTCAAACTGCAGGTAGTCATTTTAAAAAAGGTCAATATCAGCAAAAAATCATATAATCCGCGACACCCATGCAGCTCCGACCACAAGCAAGCATCAACAGTATTTCAGCACAATGTTTAAATATTTGTTACTATGCTGGAATGTCGTACGTGACTGAGGGTACAGGGTCAAGTTGTGTCGAAAGTTTGTTCGCCTCATTCGAGGGCTGTATTTCAGTGGTAATATGGCGGGGTTCCTATTGAATCGTGAACATAGATCGTATCCGGCTTAATGAAGTATAATGCAATTCTTACTAACAGAACCCTCTCAACCTGCTGTAGCAGTTATATAATTGGATTCATGCTCAACAAATTTACAACACTAATGTTTAGATTATTCTTGACCATGAAAAAATAAGGAAGCTTTCAATTTAAAGTCTTATCGTGCATTTATTATCGACAGAAAAAAATACTCTGCAGTACAGAGGTCGATTTCATCAGGATTTCATTGACTTATCTCATCAGCATCTTTCAAATCAGATGCACGAAATATTTCACGGAAAATTTAACATAATTCAAGGTTAGTCTAAGAGAAACGGCAAGTCAATTTCTTCTGCACGCTTGACTGCGGTTACTGCGCTTCGACTGCCAAGGATGGCTGGCGTCTCGTCGAATGCATTCAAACGTCGTCCTTCAATGGCAAGGCCGACGCAACTAATTTTTCAAGAATCAAAACGCAAACAAAACCGAAAGTCTTCGCGTAGGAGTGTCATTGATGCGACAGGAAGCAGTGACCGGCGTGCTACCAGGACTGTACTAGTCTCGGGTATCTTGCTCGCCCGAGGAGACAAAGCTTGTCTCTGTCTATGATTTGCATGCTCGTTTTCACTAGCGTCATATCGAGCTGAAAGCTTCAACGGCAATCGACAACACCCAGTTTCTGAGAGCATTAAATCGAAAGTCTAAGTTTAGAAGGGAGAAACAATAATCAAATTTATAAATATAAATGGCTTACGAGATAAAACTTGAGCAGTTTTCAGAAAAATAGCAGAAATTGGAAAATGAAATGATAATCAACGGATTTCGGAGGAACTTGCAGCCTTGCACACACGAATGGCAATGAAACACTTAGTTTTAAAGAGGAAAAAATGATTTTCATTAAGGACAGTCACATGGTTCGTTATTATTTGAAACGCCAAGTTTTAAAGAGGAAAAAATGATTTACATTAAGGAGAGTCACATGGTTCGTTATTATTTGAAACGCCAAGTTTCAAGGAGGAAAAAATTGTTTACATTATGGACAGTCACATGGATCCTTATTTGTGAGTTTAACATTTGAATTAATACTCTTTACTCCCACCTCACACACTTTGTCGTGATAGTAATACAGAAATCCTAGTTAATTGGTATCACCCAAGACACCCATGCACGCTTCCGTTAACAAACATCTCTACAGACTAGAATCAGGCATTTATCGAGCTAATTTAAAAATTATCAAATAATACAAATATAAATTATAAAAATAAATATAAATAAATATAAATTATACAAATAAATATAAATTATATAAATGAATATAAATTATATAAATAAATTCATTAATTTTTTTATGATCAATGCAATAAGTCGCAATCTTCCCGATCCCGCTCAGCCCTCATTCCCACGCGTACACGGGATGGCAGAGACGGACCAGCATGAGACGGTCACCAGAGAAACGTTAGTTGAGAACAAAAAAAAAAAAAAATCGCAAGAATCTTGTTCGGTGAAGGACGGGCAGTTTCATCAATGAACTATGTCAATCGTCGAGTAGAGCTCCATAAACAAGTATATTATCTGATAAATAAAGAATATAGTAAATAATTGGCGTTCTTCGGTGCATACCTGAGAAGTCATCGACGAAATGGACACATTCGTGGAGATCTTGAAAGCAGAGAAATTTCATGTCGTCTTGCTTGAAGGCAAGAAACTTCGACCTCGAAGGTTCCTTTGAAGTTTTGATATGCAACGCAAGTGAAATCAGAAAGATTTCTTAGAAACCAACAGTTTAATTATTACAATGTAAAAATCAAGGAAAATATAGCGAATTTTCTTGCTCTTTTCTAGATGTTAATAAATTCGTTAATTCCTTGCAATCAGGTGATATTTTTGCTGGAAGTTGAACCTCAATTTTGAAACTTGATATTGAAAATTAATAGTGATTTGGTCTATACACATCCTGTTATTTAATTATCGCAAAATATAACAAATTGTAGAATTATTTAAAACTAAACACACCATTCTCATGATAAAACCTGACCTGCGATAGCTCGAAAAGTTTCTGAGCGACACGGAAACCATAAGATTAACAATAAAAACGAGGAAATTCGTGTCTCAACGGCGGATTTCAAATTTTTGCACGGATAAATCTTTTTGGAAAACATCCGAGCCCTTTTTCAGTAAGTTCAGAAACATGGTCTCGAGATGGTCGTTCATCTTAATTGCCCATTTTGTTTAGTTCCACTAAAGTTCCGTAAAGAGGAAAATCTGCAATTCGCTCGACTAACAGCGTTATTTACGTTTCTGACTTGGCGTGATAAAGAGAAATATTGACAAAAGATCAAACAAAGCAAGAAAAAAACAGTATATGCCTAGGTTATTCGCAAGATCACGACTGACGCATCTTATTCAACTGGTATCAGCAAACCTAAAAACAGTGAATACGGTAGCATTTATTTAACTATATTCGGCAAAAATCTGATAAGACGCTTTTGAAGAGAACGCACGTACCCTCCAATAATTTTGATATTCTAAGTTCATAAAAAATAACAAATATTACACAAATAGTTGACATATTTTTGACACTTGACTTAATGTTTTCCTGACACCATATAATAAGCTTTATTTCCGGAAGAAGGATCAAGGCAGCAGGAAAAAATCAGAGGTGACAAATACGTGACGGTATGCGTGTCACGTACAGAGGAATACTTGGATGACTCTTACGTGAACATTTCGGTGCCGGAACACAAGGAAAGCGAGGTAAGGTTTCCGGCTTCGTAGATTACTTGTCTACTTAAGAAAATACAATCAACAATTCTTTATTCTTTATTCACGCAGGAGCATACAAAAAATTCATAACAAGAAAATATCAAAAATTTTGAGAAAAATACAAAATGCTTCCATGTGAATGCCCATATACGCTAAAAAGCTTCACAGGCGACATTAGCGGTATTAAAATCGAAAAACAATAACATATAATGACGATGGGATAAGACAATAGGGAACAGAAAATGATTAAATTTAAAACATCCTAATAAAAACTAACCTTTATTAAAACTGATATAATAACTAGCATGGCGACTAAAAATTCAATGCATACAGATTTTTTCACCCGCATGCTCTAAAACTGATTATTGCAATATCATTCGTTGTGTATAACATACCTACACATGTTGTTACACACAGAAAGATGCCGTTAAAAATTTAAAAATCCTTATACGAACCTGCAAGTAGTAAATAAAACATGATTTTTCTCTGATTACTAGTAAATTGCGGACTCGGTGAGCTCCTTAATTAAAGCCCTTATGCAAACACACCGGGTATGCCAATACTACCGCAATGAAGGGTATGCAACGACAAATAAATGATCTAGGTTAATTGCAGTAAACAGTTATCGAGCGTGAGCCAGGGAGTGGGGCTCGCTCGCCTGTGGACAACTGCGACCACAGGGCGCGCGTGAGCGTTAAGAAACATCAACTATTAAGCAGAAAACCTCTTAGGTGCGATACATAAGCAACCACAAATCTGTCAAAATGTAAACAATTCAGAGAAATATTTAATGGGTCCAGTTCATAAAACGACAGTATTTTATAATAGGAAAACTTATTTTTTTCCAATTTACCCGAATCCGTAAAAAACGCAAATAATAATGGACAAGAACCTAAAGCTTGTTTGAGTTTGTTGCACTTCTTATCGAATTGGCCTCCATAAGCTGACCGCTTTTCAACCTTGCTGCTATATTTGTGGCCGAGGCCACGAATGGCTAATGTCCTTCACAAATTTGAAACATTGAACAGTGACCTCAAAACAGGTAGATATGCAGTTTGGCAGTAACATATAGGAGACAAAACGTATACAAAAAAATTTCTACACATGCGCAAAATCAATGTCATGAACTTTCGGTAAAATTAGTACCTAGCGATATTGCGTTGACAAAGTGACACGAGTATAGATTGTACGCCCCTTAAATTGTTAAAACCGATCTGCCGAAATAGGCATTAGACGCAAAATTGTTACAGCGGACTAAATATTTTGGCAGATTATAAATTGAAATTGAATGGCAACATCAAGAGTAATAGAGATTTCAATTATATTCTTTTGGATGATTCGAGTAAGTCCATTGGAAGACCAATTGCGCCTAGTACGCAATACGAATGTACGTTTCATTCAGATGAATTGCTGAGACCACGACCTCTCAGGGGTGAAAAAAGACGTATCAGGTTACAAAAAATGCGCCAGATTATGCGAGACACGCCAGGTTACACAAGATGAGCAAGTGTATGCGAGACGTGCCAGGTCAATAACAACGTAACAGTTAACAAGAGACGCCTGGAAGTTCAGTCGGATGCACACAACTGCTTTGTCAAGGACGATTAATGAGAGCTCTTGAAGCAACGCTTCTTGCTAGCGTCGCCCAATCAGTTCGAAGATCAACCGGATCAAAGTCGTGAAGAATTACTGACCTTCCCACGTAGTGATTTCGCTCCTTGTGTTGTAGGGTGTATCATTTGAGGAGCCTTAACACTGTAATAAGCGACGGCTAGGGAAAGCGATGCAATCATGCATGTAATGCGACAAATCGCACTAGACAATTTAAATTTCTTCATTACGGCCAGACGGGCTTCATTCACGCAGCTCGGCTCATGTTACGATAGTCTAAGTTATGGCCCATGTCAAGAATTTTGCGTCCTTTTGTAAATAAAGGAAATTCTAAATTCGGTTTCTAAATTCTTAATAATTTAGCGATCGCAAAAGTAGTCTTCTTTATCGATAACAGATTCTAACATTTTTACCCTCACGCAAAAACTTAAAATTCATTTTTTTTTTCTAGAAGAAAAAATTCATTTTTTTTTAAATGAATACCGTATCATAATTATTACTCAATATTTTACAAAAAAAAATTACCAATGGATGTAAAACTCAAAATTTACCTAGTTCCTACTGGTGTGAAAAGCTTGGTAGATGGCGTAACGGAAGCTAATGAACCAATTCCTAGTTGCCACCCATTTACTCGAATAGAAAATCTTCTCAAATAAAAGTATGAAGAAATTTGCAGCAAACCCTAACGTAAAATGCAGTAAATTTATAATAAAATAAATACGAGTAGACGTAATCGAACATTGAAACACATGATGACGTAAAAGTGCATTATAAAAGTATATACGGGTATATATGCATTATAAAGAGCATTTACCTTGACCATACGAGGATAATTCTATACTTTCAGCAGTACTCACTGACCGTAATTTATAAAAGCTAAAATCAGTTGCAGATTTTACTGCAGAGTTGACAAATGATACTTTCACAATTTAACCCTGTGTTCAGTGAAGGTAACTCTCGTTACCAGGTCTTTAAAAAAACACCATCGACAACGGTTAATGACGCTGTAGACTGTTGAGAACCTCATCGTCAGCAAGCAAAGAAATGCTCGTAGACAAAAGATACTCATTAAGTAACGCGGGCTTCTGCTGCCTAATTCGCGGGAGTTTCTTGGTGGGAAACGCAGCACAGGCTGCATGTCAAGGACCGCGGTACAGCCAGAGTTTTCTGCAATTCTAACAAGCAAATTATCTATTTACTGCTTTTGAGGGAGGGGACAAAATTTCAAAATTTATTTACTGTCGTGTAAGTTATGTGATTTCTTTAGAGCTCAAATGAATAAAGAAATATGAGTAATGTAAAAACGATCGAATTATCAAAATGCAAACGATTACCGGAGTTTTGAAGGCTGAAAAGTCGCCAAGCGCTGACAATAATAAGTATTAAAAAAGTTACCAGTGCTTGAAAAGACAGGAATGAAGCAAAGTGAATGTGAAAAAAATAAGAGGCATAAAATTCTCCTGAAATATCGAAAATCGAAAAAAACGTCACATCAGGTCAACAGTCACGATCATGAGAGTAGGGCTGCGATAAAGAGAAATCTCAGTGCGACAACCACCTATACCCCAATCAGAAGTCTATAAACTAACTTGCTATGGCGAATCATTTTGATTGAACTAAATTCGACTAACATCTAGTTAAAAGTATTAAGAACAGATTAAGTCGTACTTTCCGCTGAAAATCATGCTTACTTTATTACTACTCACGTATAATTTGCTACTAAGTTCATAAGTTAAGAAGTTTGCTTTACACTACATCTGCAGTTCGTTCAGCGCTCGACTGGGAATAGACAGACCAACACTAAACAAGACCATAAAATAAAGCGAATGTTGAAGCTTCAGATGATCTAGGGTTGAACGTAGACCGTAAGGCGAGGTTAGTTGAACATACAACCACGTCATTGCGTCCTTGTGTAATTTACATCATTATAGAAAAGTTTAATTTCTCAGGTAAATTAGGTCAATCGAAACAATTAAACGTTGAGTAACTGAACGAATTTTAGAATGGTTTAGGTGCGCTGAAATAACGTTTTTCCTCTATGGTTGAAAATTGAAAAAATGCCTGCTAGGTACATAAGATTTAAAAATATTTAAATCTTAAATTCGTGTGAATTCGTGTGAACAATAGTTATTATTTTCAATAATAACTAAGGTACACAATTTTTAATAAAATCATGGACCACAGCCGGTTGATCAAGAAAGTACAGACGTCAAACGTTGCAATCATTAAAACACAGTCTAGAAATCATAATAAGCTCTGATTACTGAAATAGTTCCGCAAATTTGTCATGTTTCTTGACCGATTCTTTGATCTCACAGTTGCCTGCAGCCAGCCCAGCACACGTAAGATGTACAAGGTGTATCATGTGTTGCTGCTTCGATTGATCAATGGAAGACATGAGGTGTGGGCCGGCAAGCTAGGCTATCAGATGACCCAACGATGGCATGGCTAACGGGGAGCTTCCAGACTAAAATGAATACCACAGTCTGGAAAACCCCTTTCCATTCTTCGTTCATATACTGGGCAGGGCTACCAAGAGTGCGTAGTTCTTTTATAATGCATTTATCGGCAGATAGATGCATCTAATCTGGCCATCTAGTAAATTCGTATTTTTTTACTTAAATATGGAATTGTTTTGTACCTTATATTATTTCAATGCTCCGCCAAAAGTCAGACGAAAGGAAAGGAATTCGTCAAAATTTTTAAATCATCGTGAAGTTCTCACTCAAGGATCATAGAACTGAATATCGCCTGCGATTTAAGGCATGTATTCGCTTTCAAAATCACAAATCACCATCGATAAAAGACCAACTAACCATTTTTTTACTTTTGATACTAAATCAAATATACAAGAAAATGAAAACAAAATGGTGAATTTTTTTAGTAAATAAAAGTTCCTTTATCTGAGCATTTGTTCTCAACTATTAAGGAAACTTGCAATTAATCGACTGCTCCGCTAGCCAGGCTGCTTCTTTGTGCGGCTCAGTTAAGATATTGACAGAGATAACAGGCTAGGCTAAACTTTAATGCTTTTAGGACTACTTAATTGATGGCACAAACTAAAGAAATGAAGCTGAAGAAAGCAGAGGTGTACTTATTCTGCAAATGAGCTGTATACAAATTTGAAAGGTTAACAGTAAGAAAAAATACCACAAATCAAACTTGTCTTGCGAAGCCTCACATGAAACCATCAAGAGAAATCTAACTCATCCCGAATCAGCCAGTCGCGCACACCCGAGTATCAAAAGAGACTGCAGTTGCAAGGCAAGAAAAAAAACACAGAACTAGTTTACACGCACATGTCCAACCCCTCCTCATACGGCTGAGTTCAGAAACCCGATGCATATATGGTGCACGTGAGACGGCGCAGAGCGCCCCGGGTAAGCTTTTTATACACATGCTTAAAATCGGACAAAAAATAGTACTGCCGCAAGGGCGCAGCAGCGCGAATAAGACCAATTACATCTGCCACAAGTCCCCAGGCAGTCAACCATTCGCAATGCAGTTCTTCAGTACCGGGTATACTGTGCATCAGAGTACAATTATTTTTGTTCAAACATTTTTTTACTTAACAGGGTTACTTCATGCTGGCTCCTGCCTTGGTTACTTCTTGTGATGCTGACTCTTGCCAGCATCACAAGAATGAAGCCAACACCAGAATTCCTAAATAACAATTATCTGGATTCTAAAACAAGGAATTTCATCACAAGAATTAGGACGCTCATTGAGCTCACTGTAGGTTTACCAACAACGTCATCAACTGACCATCTTTGTAAAAACTTTGAAATGTTTAGTAGTAATTCAAAGAATATTGGAAAAAGGTATAGCTGCTTTACATTTAAAATAGATTCAAAAATTATATAACGTATAGGAATTCATTCTTACAGGATACTAGTATGGTCTAATCAGTGGAATATAATTTTTAAGCGTTATAGAGAAAGTTCTTAAAATCAAATTGAGCACTAGTAAAATATAAATTAACGTCTTCTCAGCCTGCGAGTAACGACTGGCATGAGTCGACTGCGATATCGGCAAAACTGATAATTTATTTCATATGAATTTACGAGTTCAGAAGTTTGAGTTGAATTCACTACGAGGTCAACAAATTGTCTATAATTCTAGGCCAACAAATTGCCCACGCTGTTGTAATTCTGAAACTTAATTTTTATTTAACCCCAAGTAGTCTGAACCCTGTTTTTTTTCCGGATCTTACCGGATTTGGTCCCCAGCGTGACGTCAAAGCATGGCATTGAAAGCCGTAACAAGACAATTAACCCAAGTCGCTTGCTCCGAAATATTCATCTATTTTAGGCTTTACACCTCAGAACAATTTAAAGCAAAAGTTTTCTTCATTCAGCTGTATCTGGAGGCATAACAATTATTCATTCTTACAGTTATGAGCCCTAGAAGTACCGTCAACATTATTCTCACCATCGCCCCAGCATCACGCGCCCGTCCGAGGCGTCCTCCCCGAACGTTAGCCGATCTTGAAGTGCACATGCAAGGCCATATGGAATTTACAGTTAAATGTAAGTAACCATACTATCCAAATTCAACATTCAAATTTTTTCTTCATTGAGACTTGCATCAGTTTCATCAAAAGTGGCCAACAAATGTTCACAAATCAGTTTAACATTCCATATGGCTATTACATATACTCAAATTGTGAATAACGAAAACTTTGACTCTGCCTCAGAAATGGCTAAAAACTGAGTTTAAACTTTGAATCTGTCTCAAAAATAGCTATAGGGATGAGGATAAATGGTAAATCTGCCTTAAAAATGGTTAAATAAATGAGAATAAATGGTGAATCGACCTTAAAATATAGCTATATTGACAAAAATGCAAGTACAAAAAATCAATGCCGAATCAAAATGCTTGTAACGAAGCTCAACAGATATATAGTTGTATCTGAATTCAGCGTGTGGCTAAAGACGCTACTAACAATAATGAACATTTTTCTGACCAAATAACGTATGGTACGAAAATTTTCCTGGTTTACAATACCTTATCCACAGAAGCTTAATATTCTTTGAGCGGTCTTCGACTCCTAATAGTTTTTAGGAGTAGCCAAGCGCGCCAAGTTCAAAAAAGCTCAACATATGCCTTAGTTTTCAAAAATAAGTCTATTTAAAACATGCTCGTTGTGCTAACGTTTCACCTACTGATGATAATTCTAGTTACCCGGCTTTAGATACCAATACCATAAAAGCTAGTTAATGTCTCTGTAAAAAAACTTCAAAACATGAAACGTATTTGACTAAATGATCAATGCATTGATGTCCATTATGACATGAACTCAGGCAATTCAATATTCGAAGAAGCGATGGGGAAAATGAAACGTTTGATTAACGGCAGCTTCACTGATGGGTGTGGAAACACGACTACTAGAAGCAAGGTTGACCTTTAAGTGACACCTCAAGATCACTCATCTATCACGGTATTCGAGACACCTGCATGTGCAGGATTTAAGGTCATCTCTAAATTATGAAGCTTTATTAAGCGCAAGGCATCAGTATCCCACACAAAGAGCCTATCTATTTAAAGAAACCGATCGATGTCATCAAGATTTACCCCGACGAGGAGGGCGTAGAATGCGGTAGACTATAAATTCCCTTATAATTTCATCAAATATACGTTTCCCGTTTCATGATGCAAAATAATTAATGTATTACAGAAAATCCACTACAGAATTAAAGTTAGAAATGCAATAACAGTAAAATATAATCAACAGAGAATAAGGACGACTTATCGGTTCACAAAGCATTGGAGCGATCGTATTCTCCAAAAATCATACAATCCACGAGAAGACTGCGTCTTCACACTTACGAACTCCTCATGAACTGCAGTGCAAACGCTTAATTAGGGTTTATCCTACAGTTTCCCTTTCCCTAATTCATGGCTCCAGGTCTGGGACATTAACTGGCTTTATTCGCGCAAATAGTTAACAATAATAAGCCTCATAACCGCCAATGATGTGTATCTCGAAGATCGAAGCAGCACGACCTTTAATCCCGAGTTATGCACGCCGGAGAAAATGGAGAAAATTATGACTTTGCACCTGGTCATTTGGCGCCCTACCCGATGAAACTTCACCTAACCAAGTAGTATCGCACTCGATGAAACTATACCTAAACAAGTGGTATGGCACCAAACGAAAATTCTCCTGGTTAATTATTGTCGTATTTCCCTTAAGTATTTATTTAGCACTAATTAAGTTGGTTGTACTCAAGCTATTCTATGGCTGTTTTAATAAAATGATTTCATAATCAAATAAATAATCCTAAGTTCCATCATCGATTCTACTGCTCAGAAAGTGAAGCCAATATCAATAAGAGGAGGAAACGCGTTAAGCAAGCCATGCATCTTTCACCAGCTTCCACGAATTCGTATTTGCTCTAATACACGGTGTCTTGTTGCGAGCGAACTTTTTTAATGAAAGATGTCGCTTAAGTCACCGAAGTGCACTAGAAGATGCAGAAGTAAAGAACGACCTTCATTTCATTTCATCTGACAAGGAAAAAATCGTTGAATACAAGTTGATTTTTTAGTAAAAACGTTTAATCAACATTTTTTATATTCACTCTATAGAAGATACCACCCGTAAGCCCTTTTTCACTACCATTGTTACAGATAACGAATAATTGTGCGCACCTTCGCCGAGCAGCGTAGCCTAATTAAAACGATAAGCAAATTTGATGAAGTTTAACTTAAGCCACTAAGTTCCCGTGTAAATTAGAAATAATTTTTTATGCTGGCATCAATATTGAATATTTACGAATAAAAATGAATGTTAATTTTAAAAGATCAATGTCCAAGGAAAAGAAAGGTGATCCTTACGACGTTTATTGAGCCAGATTTCAACTCAACTTTCTCTGCAGGACACGACGCCATGCAGTGGGATTTTTTCCTCACGTGGCAGATGTCAAGTTTTGGAAAGTAAATTGTTTTGATGCCAAAATCAGAAACAAAAACATGTTGGAGAAAGAACTTTGGTTGTACTTTGGTAACAGATCGTCTCAGTGAAATAAATTCCGCTTCTCTCATATTGCGTACATGCGAATTTTTCAATCAAACAGAAAAAAATCCTGTCTTCTTAAGATTCGCAATTGTAAAACTGAAAGCCAAATACTAAAATTATTTTTAAATGTGCATTATTAGTTATTTATTTCCCGTGAGATGAGCGAAAAATAGTGAATATTAAAATCATTTTTCATAAAACAACAAGCGCGAAACTGCCATCAGTGCTGCGCAAAGAGCAACGAACCGATTACCAGAACCAAGAAGCACCCAAACGACAAGCAGGCCACGACAGGTCAGGCTTGTCCGCGTAGCAGTTCTACGAAACGCCACGATCAAACGTAAATAAATACCGCATTCTCCCAATAGATCTACAGAACACCATTAAAACCTGCAGAGTAAAAACTTCTTAGGTTTAAGCGTGTCAGCGACTCACCATGAAAGCGGACATCTCATGCTTAACAGCCTCAGATATTTTCTTCTTGACATTGTGGACGGTGTGCGCCAGACGAGGGCTGAGACGAGGGGAATGTTTGGGTGTGAGACGAGGGCTGTGGCTGATACGTGGAGTAGTGCGTCCCGACCAGGCGCTCTCGGGCGTGTCAAGCTCGTGGATGTTGGGCACCGACAGGGTCAGCTGCTTCAGGGCGATACTATTATTAACCGATAGCCCGCCTTCAGACTCGTCCAGGCTCTTATGAATTGCACGGCCGTGTTTCCTGTATATGCGACGGTCTCCTGCAATTTCTGGAGGAACAGCAGATCCGTCTGCTTCTCCGTCATTGCCAGAGTTCAAAGATACTGGAGTGGGGGGTGCATGGGGCACAGGTTCATAGTCTGCAGGAATGGAATTGGAGAGGGTAACATCGTGATGTTTTGGCATGGAGTTGAGTTTGTCAGAGACTTCAATCAGGAGGGAGCCCGTTTCTTTGCCGACTTTGGAGGGCTCGTCAAACACTGACGATGGCGTGCCCAAAGTGGAATCATGGGACGCAGTCTCTTCCAAGCAGGGGATTTCATTGTCCCCTTCATCATGGCACACGATTATCACTCGCTCTTCACTTTTAGCTTGAAACACGTTCGTCAACGACCGCCTTCGAGCGACAGATCCATGCGCGGAATCAGGAGTACTTAGAACGGATCCCGGCGTCGCAGTGCCGGACGCCGTCAGAAGCTCCAGTTGCCGTCCGGCCTGAGAGAAGACTTCATCGGAGGACTTGTCAGACTCCTCCTCGTGCTCGTATATTACGGAGTTGATTTTGCGCTCGGTGAAGGTATCGGCCCAATGCTGAGCGGCATCTCTGATCGCAGGTGGATGGGCTGCAGCGGTGCCGGTTTTCCTGATAGCAACTCGCCGTGCCACGCCCGACATTTTAGGCTAATGGGTTGGTATGAGATTTTTATCGATCATAACCTCCTTGAAAAATAACATATATCGGCACCAAGAACATTAATAAGCCCACTCTCTGAAGCCGGACATTATCAAGTCGATCGAGGAGTTCGCTACTAGAAAGTTAAACGTGAAGATTAACTAGTAGTGCAGTAAACTCTGACGTAGCCATGTAACTAATTTTCGTTCGTTTGCGGGAAACTTTTAATTAATCGTAATTTTACACTAAAGCAGGAATGAAATAAGAGTTTGCCGACAGTTGAATTTTTACATTCAAGTTCTATTAACTTCTTTACATACACGTTTCACATAAAATAGAGGCTTATATATTCAAGTGAAAATCGAGAAAGTGACAACTTCAAAATCAGGTAATTCCGCCGAAGTCGATTCCTGGTTCAAAATTTCCCATCATAAGTTTGAAAAATATTCATATACATGACAATTCGATGCTCACTCCCTGCTGCATCTTCCGGACCATTAAATTGCAGAGAACTAATACATTTTTCAGTTAATATTTCAATTTTAACAAGGAAATAAATTTAACTTTAAAACTAAGAGTAGGGATAATTTGTAAAAAATAGAAATGAATTCAAGTAATGTCATTTAGCAGAACAAAATTGAATTCTGAAAAATTCAAGGTAAATTATTAATGAAGAACTTTCATTGATGAACTTGCCAATTATTAAAAAAAGTAACTATCTACCAAGTAATTACAAGAAACTTGTGACAATTTACGAGTCTTTCAATGATGAGAAATAAAAGAATCCTAATGCACTCAACGAGCGGGACAACGCACGGCATCCGAAAGCGTCAGCCAGCACGAAGAGAATAGCTCACCACACACGCACACAGTGCGGAAGCTCCCGCGTTACTGGAGGGCCAGGGTGGCAAGGAACCGCCAACGCCTCGGCATCAGGCATGGATGAATGATCTAGAAATTCCAGGCACTGCAGGGCAGACGGTCAAAGGCTTCCTGCTCCTGCCTAACTTTAGGCTCAAAATGATTTCAGTTTAATCTTGCTAATCATTTCGGGGATAACTTGGACAAGAGCTCGCTGCAGAGGCCTTTAGGGTGGCAACTGTGTTGCCACCCAAAGAAGCATCAAGGTGAGGCGGTAAGCTTTGCATTCTACCCAAAACCGCCCGCTAAACCACCTCACAACATGGCACCCAGAAAGGTTTCAGAGAAACACGTACCATGGGTACCAAGATGTATAGAAAAATGTTTCAACGGTTTTCACATAGAAGCAGTGTAAGCGAAGTATCGATCATTCGCATGGACAATCAACAGATGGAAGAACTTTCAAAAAGTTAGGGGCCAACGGAGACAGGGAAGATTCTCAAGAAGGAAGATTACCGAACAACTGAAAAGGCAAAAAGGTGCGAGGAAATCAACAGGAAGACGGAAGATCAACAGGCACGTATAAGATCAAGAGAAAGGCGAAAATCAACAGGAACGGAGATCAACAGGAACGGTGGAGATCAACAGAAACGGATGAGATCAACAGGAACGGATGAGATCAACAGGAACGGATGAGATCAACAGGAACGGATGAGATCAACAGGAACGGATGAGATCAACAGGAACGGTGGAGAACAACAGGAACGGTGGAGAACAACAGGAACGGTGTAGATCAACAGGAACGAAGATCAACAAATATTAGCTCGGCCGATCACCAGGCAGGAGTGCACACTCAGACTCTTGGGCGAGTAACTAATCTGGGTACTAGCGACGAGCCCATGCATCAACAGTGTTCACCTTTTGTTCTCGAAATCAGATCAACATTGGTGCTGATTTTTGTTCTCGATGTCAGATCAACATTAGTGTTGACTTTACCAGTTGCTCGATAGCGGAAGCTTGCACAAATGTGTGTCGTGGACACGGAGGACCAAAACTTCACGTAAGGACATAAGATTTCAGGAGCGTCCTAATCGTTTTAGATCATCAAAGTTACCCAGGCCTCTAAGACCTAAAATTGTTTTTAATAACACGTTTGCATTAACATTGAAAAGACACTTATAATTTTTATGATGCTAAATAATTTCGAGAGCAGAGTCGTGATAGATAATAAATGTTTGAGAGAAAATTGTTTCATGGGATGAACTCGATCTAACACGAGACAATCGAATACAAAATACCCCATCTTTCAGAGCATCTATAGAATGCTGCCTCATGAATTTCAATTTCTATTCCTAACAACAAATTATCGAAACTCGCAATAAAACGTCATAAACACACTTCGTTAAAAAGAAACTTATAAGACCCAAAAATATTGAGAACTTCCAGTGTGTTCTCTCCTAAGCACAATTAAATCGAGGAAGCTTGTACTCTGGCTGAAAACCGTCGACAGAATTAACAGAATCCGAAATTCGTTTAAACATAAGACAATTGGTGACCCACGAACGCCGTTGCAAAGAATCCGTGCTGCATGCTGGTCATACAATGGAGTAAATAAATCTAAGAAATGCGTAATAATAGAGGTTAGATTAAAATATCGACGAACACGAAGAAAAATTGCCAACCACTTCGTGTGGTAGATAAAACAGATGTATAATTACGAGGCCGGGTTGAGGCAGGCATGCGGAGACAGAAATGCAGGGACTGATGATCTCAGTTGTGATTAAAACGTAGCGCTGACCTTTCAAATCGAAGAAAATTCGACCTTTCGAGGACAATTACCTTCATAAAAAACTCTTCAATAATGACTCGTAAAGCACGAAACTGACTGGTATGTTAGATGCTGAATACCAGCATCGAACCATTACAACCATGATGACAACATTACAAATGATTACAAATTACAGCTACAGCTTCCATGAAATATGGTACAAACATGCATAACGAATAGTATATATTAGTTAACGCAAGGTAATCGTAAGCGCAAATGCTCGACACAATCTATATAATTGATCACAATCACACACAAAGCCCTAACCAACATTTAGATTTTATGTACTCTAATTAGTATATTCAAGTTCTAGTAGAAATGACTAAAATTCATTCTAATTGTACCAAGCACAAGACAGTGTTTCAAAATACGTTATATGATCAAACGCACTGCAGTTCATTAGAATGATATTACGTTAAGACAAGTCATAAGACAACCATGTATTAAGTTAGCAATCTAATACAAAAGCGAGTGAGGCCATACATCATACAAAATCGCAGCCTACATTAAATTGCATCTATACTTTATTTTGCCACGAGATCTCTTCTAAAATTCGAGGATAATATACGTACGGGACGTAATAAATCGAACACTATCTACAAATTTGAAATATATTACAGAGTAATTTTGGGATGCACCAAGAGTTTAGCGAGCCACAATCTGGTGCATCTAGCAACCAAATAATGAACACGAACGCTGGCCCACGGATGATGGCTCATGAAAAGACTCGCCAAAAAAAAAACAGCGATGAAGCATTGGTCGCACCGTCTCGAGTCTTTCAAGGTCTCGTGGAAAAGAGGCCCGAAACACGGTGCCTTGCCCACCGCGCTTGGGTGCAAGTCTTTCAGGGCCTGGAGGAAAAAGGGGAACCGAAACACGGTATCTTGCCCACTGTGCTTGGGTGCAAGTCTTTCAAGGTCTGGAGGAAAAAGGGGCCCGAAACACGGTGCCTTGCCCGCCGTGCATGGGTGCACAAAACTCTGCCCTGACTGCCGCATCCGAGTTGCGGGTCAGTCGGCCGAGTCATGGACGCATAATAACCGGCGACCAACGTATTGCGTGCCTTGATTTATTGTGTGGCTCAAAAAGTTTACACCACGCAGGCACCAACTCTATCACAGCAGTGAGCGCATAGGGACTCTCACCTTACAATATTAATAGCGAGCGATTATAAAAAAAGGCTTCAGATTAAAAACTTCAATTCAAATGCGTCGACAAGTCGTCGAATATTCAGCATCAGGTAAAATTGATGTACATAATTCAATAATTCTCTGAAGTGTTACTCAACACAACAGATGTAAGGTCTCTTGACAACGGAATGAAATTTATAATGAAGTTTGTACGTTTGAAAAAGTTATATATAAAAATGCAGAAGTATTAAGAAAAATTTATACAATGCAGGGTTGCAACTCGAAGTCACTCGACAGCAAGCTGACTCCAGGCTCGTCAGAGGAGCCAGATCACCAAGTTGTTCCGAGGTCCGCGACCAAGCATGGCACATAACACATGTTTAGCGTCTACACACGCACGTCGAACATCGATGCTAGCAATGCAGTGCAGCTATAAGGCTGCCCCAAGAGTATAATGCGTCGGACCACATCACGATAAGAGCCAGGGAGCATCACGCGCTGTATGTCGGAGGCATAAGTTATGAGGCGCAACTCGTGCTATGGAGGTGAGTGTGATTTGTAACACCATCTCGCAGCGGCCGAGAGGGTTTAATACCGCACTTCGATCGCGGGTAAAGAGTTCGCGATACAGGAAGAACTCGCAGCTTGAAAAGAAGCTAACTCAGGCCACCCGGTATAAAAAATGCCAAAACATATACATGCACGGACTTGCAAGGCGATGTGCCAAAATGAATTTGGGATCGAACACAAGGAAGGCTCGATTGTTATGGGTAATCTTTCGAACAGTGGAAAATTACAAAGAATTAAATCAAAATTGTATAAACACGTGTCTATAGTGAAATAAAAAGGTAGAGCTGGAAGGGCTATAATTTACCGATTTAATTCATTAATACTGAAACTGCTGAGAGATGATCAAAATTATGATGGATTCAAAACCAATATCAAAAGTAGCATATCACTAAATTTGCGCAAGTAAAGATAAATAGAATAGATGATGGTTGACAAAAAAAACTCAATACGTACATGCATATCATCATGAAATTATGTCAGCAGGAAAAAAATGACGGAAGAACTGGATAAAAAAATGAGAAGATACTAATGAAATAAATTACATGAAAATTTAAAAACGGTCCATGGCGAAAGATTAATACATACGAACGATTGCCTACATAAAATACTTGTAGACTAATACACTCAATTTGATCGTTGGACAAGTTCCCAACAAATAAAAATAAAGCAGACAATATTAGATGCAAGTGAATTAAATTTCATACGTTGGCTTTTTCAAGTAACGCGAACAGATAAATGACGAGTCTCTGTAACAATGAAGCAGTTAGATATTGCGAGCAGATACACAAAAAAACTTTTTAATACAAAGAAGCACTAAAGCTGATCACAGAGGAAGGAAAGTCTGGCATTTCATAAAGGTCGCAACGCAAGACGGCCGTAAATGTTAATAAGGCCGAGCGAAATATTGTGACGAAACAACGCAAGTGTCATGTTCCGATGGCTGCGTGCTCAATTAGATTTGTGATACGAATCTAGAGGACGACTTGAACGTTCTCGACCCTCAGCACAAGAGAAGAGCTCGACGACGCATACGAATGAATCCCCTAACGTACGTTAAGTGAATAAATTTCACTTAAATTCTATCGCAGAAGCCATTATACATGATCAGCCCGTGCTGATCGGGTTAACCGATATAAAATTAAACAATCTGTTCATTTATAGTCGCTATTGATAAATAAAGAAAGAGAATAGTAAGCAAATTCCAATCTACCTCAATAATGCATGTAGTTTGGAAAAATTCACTATACTTTTTAGCTAGGCTGCAACACAGTGTGTAGTTGCTATTGTTGCCTTCCCTCGTACTGTATTGTACCCATTCTATCTGTCAGAGCAACGCTCATAACGTTCACTGAATGCCAATGAAATACGGATATAACTTCAGGGTAAATACGACTCCAACTAACTGATGGGTAACTGATAGGTAATCTGTTCATCGATCCAACACCTCGAAGACCCGAGTGATGAACAGCAATAAAATTCAATGAGCAGCAATTGAGCTTCGAGTTTATGCACTTTGAAGGATAGAAAGAGAACGATGCCAAATTGAGCTTACGATTCTTTCAAGGCTCAGGCTGAAAAAGGACTTCAATTATCGGAAGATGCGAAGCTATTACACCAGCTTTATAGCGGAGGTCAGGTCTTGTCGAACGGCTGTCGTTTGAACAGGGCTCAGTAATATTGCTTCCGTACGGCGGCCTGCAGTTTTTATCCAGAAACAGTTAATCTAATTATACTTGACCTTCGTCTATGAATGAATGATTATAGTTAATGCATCAGATGACAAATATAGTAAACTGCAAATTTCAACATAAAAATACAATTTTACTATGGCACATTAACCACGTTTGTCCGAACTTCAATGAACAATGAAATTCGTGTTGACAAACGCAGTCAACGCGTAGAACAATTACGAGTTAACCATCTCGTGCCGCACGTTACGTGGAGATACGTTGAGGCGTGGAGAAACGTTAATACGATTTTGAATATAACATTGAAATATAATTTCCCATAGCACATTTACGACGTTTGCCCGAGAACCATCGAAAAAATAAACTAGTAATATTAAAAAACATATTTCTGTTCTACCAGATCTTAGGAAAGACCGTTTAACTTAATTTTGTAAGAATATTTCATTTTCAAATAAATTGGAAAATCCATCAGTACTTATGTTAAGAACAAGCAGGTAAACTATTTACTTCCTTTACACGAGGTGCACTTGATTAACCTCGATCGATATAAAGCTTGTCTATAGGAGAAATTTTTACACATTATGCATCTATCACCGCAAAGTCAGTTAAGAAAAGGCTAGTTCAAACGGAAAAGACGAATAAACCAATATTTATTGGCTGTATCCCTTACAGTGGCAAACTTAACTTAAGAATAAAAATAACGTAAGAATAACTCAAGTCAGACCGTTTTTGCTTGATACTGAACCATTTAGTTCAGATTAGTGTGAAAATAAACGTGAAATTTGATCCATTGAAAGTATATGAATTAGATGAACCAAATTTTTAAACAATGGGAATTAAATGCGATCAAATTTCATTTATGGATAAAGACTAAAGAGATTAAATTTCATTAGTACGACTTCACATTGAAACCGGAAGAAAATGAATCATAAATTGATCTTGCCCCTGAAAAGGCTCGCATTAGTCAAGACTATGACATTTGAGACGCCAGCGGGGAGCGACGCTCGCGCGCATGACAGGCAGTGACCAACGCGCGCTCGTAAATGGAAGCCTAAGTCAAGTTTTTGCGGCCAACGCCTGCATGAAGAAAGCCGCCCAGAAATCAGGAATCTGGTAGCTAAACCTTCATAAAATCTAGGTAGCGGAAGGTGTTAAGATCCCACCCAAAGTTCACTTTTGTACGCAAGAATACTAGGTACTACGAAATGTCCACGAGTAAGGAAAAAAGGCCAACTATTGCAGTGGTACAAGCTAAACGACATACGGAAAAACTTGATGTCATGCACGCCAACTTCATCAAAAGTTTACTAAAATGAAATAAAGTTTGAAATAGGGTTGGACTAAATTCTACATAATAAGCTGGTTTTCAAATTGCTACCACGTAAAATCTTCTTTCTCTCACGTAGCTTAAAGCAATATTCTTCAGGATGTTTAAGTCTTACATCAGTAAAGACAACACTGCAGCATACAGTAAGTACAGTTGGTTTGGTAGGTGCTGCTTAATTAAGTCCCTCCACAAATGGAATATCGATTTCATGTCCAAAAGCAAGTCGGGAAAAGTATAGAATAATTTACTACCAAAATTCACGTGCATATATACTCAGTAGTTGACAAGCTGATTCAAGTCGTATTTTTTAATCACCATTAAGCCCAGAAAAAAAAACAAATAAAAGAGATGATGCAAAAATTCTAAAACTAAAATAAAAAGGCAAGGAAGATGAAACAATAGAGTTACGCCAAGTTATTTGTTGCGCCTAAATCAAAGGTAATTTTTCAACCACTTAATGATACAGCATAAAAATTCGTTTTAAAACCAAATGAACATTGTAGCCATGGATCATGAAACCAGGTAACTTTAATCACAGTTGAATCTCCATCGGCCTGCAATACATTGCTCTGGGTCTGCTAAATGACGAGGAGAAACCCTGCCTTTACCAAGGCGTGGGCGCATCCAAAAATAGAACTGGACGATATAAAAGCCAATTCATCAATATGAAGCCAGTCAAATTCACAGCTTGGAAATGTTCGGTCAAAATGATCCCGGACCCGCACCAGGATATGCTGGTATTGGTTACTTGCAACTCATATGGTAAACAGTGCAGGCTTGCGAATAGGACTATGTAGTTCTCTTATAATTCAATATGTATAAAAGGGATGAGCTTTGAGGCGTTCCGTTGAGATTTATTAACAAATAAGATGGTCAAAAATATTTCATGCCGGATTTGTTCTCTCTTTTCGATCAAACATGAACCGAGTTTGCTCCTGGCGCGTAAAACGAAATAAGCAAAAGTGTACGTACATGCCACAAACCACGGTAATGTAAGGAACTTCCTACACGAAATTCATACCACGCGCACACGCTCCTAAGCTAGTGTCGACAATTACTACAGCCTCTGTGCACATTCTATTATTCATATTCATTCTATTATTCTCTGTGCACTATTATAAAACATTCATAAAAATACACCAATACACCAATTCGCTAAACGTTACCTGATGCATCGATAGGAGATTCTTTATCCGATCTATAATCAATCTTAAATAACTACGTATATATTTATGATAATAAGCAGATAGCAATCAAAATGCAAATAAGTCATATTAAAATATTTCACGGATCAAAATAGAGAGTTCATTGTCTCTTAAACCAAGAGCTAGTTTTGAAGCTAAGTTTCGCTAATATTCTTACGAATATTAGTGAACCGTCACCAAATGAAGAACACAATCAGCTGAAGTGTCAGGGACGTTCGGAACGACAAGCCATATTTGCCTTAGAGCAATAATTTTAAATGGAATCTTCCATCGTTCAATTCCGACGAGGAAAAAATGTCCCTGTTTTTAATACAATCTAAAGGTGCCGCGAAAAATTAAGGTAATGATTAGCTAGATCAAGCATGCGTGAGTGAGTAAATCACAATTCAGCTGGTATTGTGGTGAAAGCTTATTCAGTGAAATACTTTAAGGGCTGAGAACTAGAGAAAAATCAGAGATATTTCAAAATAGAAAACTTTTTCCCGGCATGCAGTTCAAGGTCTTTGGGTGTGTCTTGGGCGATCTATGCTTTAAAAATTTAGGTACGTCGACTAGAAACACTCACCGCTTCCGAAGAGCATAACATTCTTGTAATCAGCCTAAAAAATTCTTGCAGTAGAAAATAATTTAAATTCTCGAAGTACAACTTGACATATTGATCAAGAAGCTAAGAATGCACATCCACTTCTGATTGATGAGAAATTTTAGCCAAGTAATTTAAAAAAAATCATCAGTGAACGCCAGACAACACAGAAACGGTTGATTTTTGTATCAAATCGGTGCTAAATTGAAAATTGCCACCAAGAATCATAGATTGAGGTAATATGATTAGAAATATTAAACTACAGAGAAAAAATTCAGAGAAAATGAGTGAAGCCATGACAATCATGGGCATACAGTACACAATTACTTTGTTCATTAAGCAAGGCTAGATATAATATTCAACTAGTACACCAAGCACTCCAGAACTCTCACCTTTACAGCAAGTTTTACGGCAGGTTACATCGGGTCATTTATCAATAACTTTATCGTAATTGCGTGCAGTTAAATCGAATAGCGCACAGCTAGGAGCCACGATCATGCAATAGACTAGAATGAGATCATTCGAAATAACGAGCTTCCATTATAATTTAATTCAGTGCTTGAAGACCCCGAGGCAAATATCGAACCCTCTCACCCCGAGGCAAATATCGAGTATCCAACGGATATGTTGATTGCTCCTTGGAACTCGAATGCCAGCAACACATATTGGTAGATCTTCAAATTATTTTAGAAAGTCATTATCAAGAATTGTTTACGGAGCCAGGAACTCCAATATCTCAGCACAATGAGGTCCATCTGACAGTCAGTAAGCTATACTACAAGTATACACGCACAAAATAAATGCGTCATTGTGTCCAAATAGTGACGCAATTTCTTACCCGCAGCACAAGCAGAGAGCGGACGTAGCACTGATATATACACTTTTTTTGCCGGGCCAAATTGAGTCAGGATGACCCACACAAGCGCAAAAAGTGCATCGCAATTTGGACAAGTTTCACTGAATTGTTTGAGTGTACCCTTGAGCAAACATATCTATAATTTGTATAGGTATTTCAGAAAAATTGTGTATGCGAAGCCTAACACTGGAAACGTAAGGAGTAATTCGAGTGCGTATCAACGCGGCCTATCGTATCGGAACATGAACCGTGTCGGATTGTTTGGGTTTTGGGAAATTTTGAGACATTGAACAACTAAAGATGGATTAGGGATTCGTAAAAAATCGTTCCAACTTTGAAGTGATTTAAAAAAATTAATTGTTGTTACATTTCGGAACGGGTGTTAATTACTGAGTCCACTTCAACTATGCGTTTGAACTGGTCTTCCTGTCAGAAAAATATTTTAGTTTAATTTGGAAATTATATTCAACATCAAGTTAATCTAATATCAGAAGGATTATCAAGCACAAGAAACGATAGTTAAGCTGATAGTGTTGGATAATTAATCAGTTACTGACGTCGATGGACAGAAGAGGGCAGATACCCACGAAACTTTAATGATTTATTAGTGTTGTTGAAGAACTTTTAAATCAGCATGAATTAAAATGAGAACCATATACAACAAAATCCCAGGACGAGTTGCCAATGTTTGCACTGAACTCGTAAGGGGAGTAGGTATTCAAATTGACGTGGAGATAAAGTTTTCAGTTTTTTCGAGGGCATTTATATATGAAGCAGCAAAGAAACGTAATCTCCTGAAAATCAAAAAAAAAAAAGAGGTTTACTCGGACAAAAAGCCAAAAACCTCATACTAGATCTAAAATATCGCTGCATTCGCCAATACCGCATGCAACATAATTAACCCGAACAAGGGTTGTGTTCCGCTTGTACGGCGAGATGGCTCGAGGGCATGGCTCGCGTCAACGTCGACGTCGGTACAGCGAAGGGCAGGCTTGCATTGCCGAGGCCGAGAAGCGCTCCAGATAGCCTGGGGAGAACGGTACACGCTGTGCCTATCATCGTTTCAGGAATATGGCGCATTCAGAAGATTGATTGGGTTATATTGTCTAAATAGTGACACTTTCTTACCCACAGCGCTAGCATATAGCAGACTAATATATACGCTCTTTTGCAGGGGCAAACTGGGTCAGGATGACCCACACGAAGGCAAAAGTGCATCATTATTGAGACAAAGTCTCGCTAATTTCACTGAGTGCGGCTAGCAAGGCTCATTTGTGCTCGCCTTTGCTTCAAGTTCGATGGAAGAGATCAGCAGGAGAACTCACATGGAACGGCGAAAACGAAAAGAATATATATGAAGAGTTAAACTTTTTTAATGGAACTCACACTCAGAACCATAATTTTATCAACTATTAGTTTCCTGCGGAGATGTACCATCTTTAGCTATCAATTTCAACGTAGCATTCATCATCATCATGCGAAAAGCGAGTAAAATTTTAAAACGGAAGTTCACTGGAATCCAAAAATTATCTAGTTAATTTTGAGCAGCAATTTAGCATCCAGCGCTAACTTGATAATCAGGCAGGAATAAGGTGCGGGCGAGGATGAAATATGATGACCTACAACTTTTCTCGGCCGTTCAAGACGCCTAAACGACCCCTGCAGTGATTGATTGCCTGCATGCAGCGTCGTCCAGTAACGCAGAAAAAAAATGCAGTTGATTGCCTGAAAAATAATTTATGAAGAAAATTTCACAATAACATGAAATATTTGATGGAATATCACCCCCAATATAAAAATCCATTTCGAATTGTACTAGCTTCCTCAGTATGTATCGAGTCCAGTCGCCAAAATCTCGTTCAAGTTATTCATAAAAATAATTCAACATTGATCAGGCCTCTCTCTAAAAGGCCATGATATGGATGTCTTTCTTAGATTATCATGGACTTTCAAATTATAGATATACATACTGCTATGACCATGCAGTACAATTCGACTCTCAAACCTGAAATCAGTGATTAGGAGTGTAAATCGTTATACACACACTTATTCGCAAAATTCCGTTATTTTGCAATCATTGTTTACCAAGCTTCGTTTTACCACGAATCTAAATATTAAATCCAAATTTCATGATCTAGAATAATTGTACCCATTTTTCTTGAGCTCCTGCTTTAGATGACGGTGCTTTTTCACTGAGTATCTGAGCACTTAATTGCAGGTAGCCCTGCCAGAAATAACTCCGTGGATATATATAATGGCCAGCAATTATGGAAGAACTTATATTAACAGATACCAAATCTATATATTTCCGACTAATTTCAGTGCATCGAAGCGCAACTAGAAAAAATAGAGAAAACGTCA
Organism: Hyalella azteca; assembly: GCF_000764305.2. NCBI lineage: Eukaryota > Metazoa > Arthropoda > Malacostraca > Amphipoda > Hyalellidae > Hyalella > Hyalella azteca. The sequence continues at coordinate 1,754 of NW_025936830.1, read as the reverse complement.
AAGGTCTAACAGTAATTATATGATATACCGGTACTGAAAATCGGGGGTGAAAATAGCGTGTTATGTTTAGTGAAGGGTACGAGTGAAATTTTCTTAGGCTAAGAGCAAGAGTACAGTACGAGCAAGAGTGTAATTACCCACAGATAAGCGTGTCTTTATCTCCTCAAAAGGGTCGACTTCTGCCAAATTCGTATGAGGCGCTCTTGGGGAGGCCAAAGAAAGAGTCTGGCAACATAATACAGAAGATACAGGTGATAATTGTCCGTTTTCTTCAAGAAACTCGTAGAAAACACAAAGAGGGATTCGAAGATGGTACACTGAATTATTTTAAATGTCAGAGAATGAATTTCCGGAAGATATCAAGTAAGAATTTAAGATGAGAACCGAACAAGACTTTCAACACGATATCGGATTAAAAAAAATGTTTAGGGTAAACTCCGATTTTAGTAACATTCAAAGCATTAGAGTAAAATCGAAGATCAACGTAATAAGCAACCCAACGTGTTGTAAAATCATCCAACTCGTTAATCGTTGCAATATTGGCACCAAAGTCGCTGGAATTCCAGCCTAAAGTTTGAAAAATAACCTATTGGGACACGAAACTGAATTGAGATTAAATTATGTTCATCTCTATGGCTAGGTGTATGTCATTAAGTTCTCGAAATCGCTAAGGAAATCGAATGAGTAATTTCTTAAGACCATGATTATATAGAAAATTTGACACTTGTGCAGTGGCCCATTTCCGATAAATTAAAAAATTCTCGGGATTGTAAATCTTAATTGAAGGAAAGCATAGTACTGACAGGACGAACGCTGAAAAGAGTATACAGTGGTGAACCTTCCAGTGAATAGAATATTCAAGCTACCATAAATCGAAGAACATGCATGTAAACATAAATTAAAAACATCTTAAATAAGAAAAAACTAATAATCTTCAAGAATCCTACGTTCAAGTTGCATGAAGTCTTTCTTCAAGTCGTGTGCTGTTAACTAACAAATGCCTGGCAATCTATATAAAATATTCGCTTTTGGGTCTTGGAAATTAGCTTCTGTTTTAAAACCAGCAAACACGGGACCATCTCAACCGCAACATCCCTCAAAATAATACACACACACATATACAACAAACATATACAAACTAAAACAACTAAAATAATATCATAAACAACATAAATTTATCAATCACTTTAGCGCAATCTTTTCTCTACACAAACACATCATCACCAATTCACTCACTTCAAACCACCCCACACACTCTCTATCATTCAAATAATGCAATATATACTTAAACTCGTAAATCATATCACTTTTCAAAAAAATAAATCAAAAATAGCCTTCACTACAATTGCAGCACTCGAATCTTTATCACTCATCAGTCACGCCAACATATCTCAAGAACAATGGCTCGCGTTTCCCAATACTAAACTCTATAATAGCCCTCGGTAGTCCAACAAAATATCGCCCACAAAAAGCATATTCCAATACCCACAGGCATAATTCAAATCTATCCAATTGCAGCATCAGGCACATTATCAGTAATCATTAGTTCACCCTGCAACTGTAGTATTAAAACACAACTCTGAAAACGTAGCAAGAATTGAGCCCTTTTAAATAGTTTAAAACCGTCCCTAATCTCTCTCTATATCACCTTGGCCATCTTTGCCTAAACTTCCCTAGCTTACCCTAACCTACCTTAACCTATGTAACCTTAATTATTCATACATAACCTTTACAACCTAACCTAACCTAACCTA